>NC_000069.6:10236711-10536711 GCF_000001635.26 Mus musculus
TAGATTTATTTATTTATTTATTTATTTATTTATTTATTTATTGTATATGAGTACACACTGTAGTTGTACAGATAGCCGTGAGCCTTCATATGGTTGTTGGGAATTGAATTTAGGACCTCTGCTTGCTCAGGTCAACCCTGCTCACTCAGTCCCTGCTTGCTCCAGCCCAAAGATTTATTTATTACTATAAATAAGTACACTGTAGCTGTCTTCAGACGCACCAGAGGAGGGTGTCAGATTTCATTACGGGTGGTTGTGAGTCACCATGTGATTGCTGAGATTTGAACTCAGGACCTTCAAAAGAGCAGTCAGTGCTCTTACCCGCTGAGCCATGTCTCCGGCCCTGAAAAATTGTAGTTATGAAGCAGCAACAAAAACAATTTTGGGAGTCACCAAAATATGAGGAACTGTATTAAAGGGTCATTTAGGAATATATTAAACTGTACTAAAGGAATGTATAACTTTATTAAAGGGTCACAGCATTAGGAAGGTTGAGAACTTCCAAAATAGAATAAATTATTTATGACCTTGGAACAGGCAATGGTATCTAAGGAATCAGTTGAATATATTTTTTTCTTTAAAAAAAAAAAGATATTTATGGACATCTGGAATCTGCTACACACAGTGGCATAGGTGGGGTGTAGACACACAAAGGCTCGCCCACAGCCACACCACAATGCTCAGATAGGAGGACACTGTGAGACCTGCCTGTTGCCATACCATGAGGTGGGGACATCCAGAGGCCCACCAATCATGTGTCCTGCCCACAGCAGGAACCGCTACAATGCGGTGGGAGGAAAGAAGTGGAGCAGCCAGCGCACTGTGAAGAGAGGCAGAACTGGAGACACGAGGGTCGGGAGGAGTGGCCTGTTGTGAGTAGCCTGAACTGCCACCCGAGGTCATGGTGAAGTCCCAGTCCATGGCTGGACCCATGACCATTCAGCAGCAGAGGTCTGTGTCAATGTCTGTGGCTCATATTACCACTAAAGACCCTGTGGACATCCCTGGTCTGGGCTGCTATGTCCAAAGGCTGTGCAGAGCTGGCCCTGTCCCTTACTTGCTGTGACACTCTGGCGAACTGGCCCCTACCTCTCACTCAGGGCAGTGGGCCCTATACCTCGTCTGGGCAGCTCAATAGAGCTGGTCATGGTGTTGGGGTTGGGGTTAAGCAGGCTCCGAGGACATGAGGGAGGGAGAGCCTTCTGTGAGGTGGCACGGGCACAGGAGAGATGCCCCCCCCCAACAGCACCTGAGGCAGTTGGGAGAGCTGGCTTTGCCCTCACTGGGCAACACAGTAGAGCTAGTCTTAATGGCAAAGACTCTGGTAAGCCAGCCCCAAAGACATGAGAGCAAAAGAGATTGGCCAGCTGCAGCGTTGGGTGAGCTAGCCTGGGCAGTGTGGAGAGCTCACCCTGGTGATGCTGGTGTGGGAGAGCTGGCAGGCTGACCAACTCAGCTACCACACAAACCCGGATCCAGTACTGTGTGAGGCCACTCCAAAATCTCACCTCATCTAAGAACTGCTGGAGCACATGAAGGGGCGGGTCCTGCAGATCCAGAGCTGCAGGACCTCCATGACACAGGGCAACAGCAGGATATCTGAGAGGAGTCCCCTTGAGCATCCACAATTGATAGCGAAGCAGAAGACAGAGGACTTGAGCCAGACCAACAGCTCACTGCAATGCACATCTGCAAGCAAAGATGTATGAACACCTTGTCGGGCATCAATGGGAGGAGAGGACCTTGATTCCAGGAAGGCCTGATGGCCCAGAGTAGGGGAATGAGAGGGCAGAGAAGCAGGAGTGGGTGGATGGAGACATACCCTCATAGAAGCAGAGGGAGGGGGGATAGGGTAGGAGTGGGGGGGGGGGGGCAGAAATCAGGAAAGGGGATAACATTTGAAATGTAAATAAATAAAATATCCAATAAAAAATGACTAAGCATAAGAAAAAGATGTATGGATAAAAGGATTCTACGGGACACGGTGTGACACACTACAGTTTCTACAATGAGAAGTTTTCTATGCTTTTTTGTTTGTTTGTTTGTTTGTTTTTTAAAGTTCCTTTGGTGGGTGGAAGTTGCAAGGGCAGAGGGCAAATAGGAAAGAAAAGGGAGATGAGTGAGATTGGAGTGCATGATGTGAAAGTCACAAAGAATCAATAAAAAGTTAAAAGATATTTACTCGGTGAGCACAGAGTTGACAAATACTGTCTTAGTCTGTCATAGTCAATACACTTATTTTATATTTGTGTTAATTTCCTCTTGACTTGACAATTGTGTGGACTCAGGAGTTTGAAAATGCAGAGGCCTTTGCCGGCAGTTTTTTCCAAAGCAGAGCAGTACCATTCCTGGCAAATGTTTGAATTTAAGAAAAACCTAAAATCTGTACAGTTTTATAAGTGGGAGAGAAAATCCTCCCAGAATAACAGCTGCATTGATAGCCCCACCCCACCCTCCCCCCACCCTACTCCACCCCACCCCACCCTCCCCCCACCCTACTCCACCCCAACCCCACCCCACCCCATCCTGTTACAGCTGCCTACATCTCATCCCCCAGGACCGGCGGAGCCTGAGCTCAGCCAGGATTTGGAAACTACTGAGATTAACCTAGACCTTTACCCTGCAATGCCTTGCTTTGAAAGAGATACCAAGACAGAGAGCCTTCGGAGGAGCCAGAACAAACTGTCATTTGAGGACTCCCGATAGGATCCGTCAGGGAGGTGAAAGAACAAGGAAAGGCTTACGCTAAAAACATGAACCTTACATTGGGAGTAAACGTTTTGGAAAACACGTAATTATTATTTTACTCCATTCATTCCATAGAAAACCTATTTTTTTTTCTTCACTGACATGTTGTTGCCTTTATATACAAACCTCCTAAGTTTTTGGGGAATTTGTAAGAAACTGAAAAAACATATCAAACCTAAGAAATTGATGTTTAGAAAAGACTGGCATGACTGGACACCTATTAGAACAGATCAAAGACAAGGCTATTCCATCTGTTGGCAAGGAGGCGATAAAATTGACATTTCACACAGTGCTGGCAGGAGTGTCTGAGAGCACGTTCGTTAACTCAAGTGTGTGTTCATGACCTAGTCATTCCAGTTTCAAGTACTTACCCAAGGAAAATGAGATGCAGAATGCATCTAGCATAGCCAATAATCAAGGTTCAATTCTAGCATGGGGTGAAAGCAAGAACATGACAGATTCAAAAGTAAAAAGATGGGAAAGTTCTTTAAAGATTAAAGGATACAAGAGAAACGGTTCAGATATCAAGGCTGTGTTATGAATAATACAGGTGACCCTGACTACCGTACATAGCGCCACCTTGAGGAAATTCGTGGGAAATGCTACTTCATGGTTAAGGAAGCCTGAGAGAAATTCCTTGATCCACATATCCAGTATTTGTATAGCACTTCACCGGAGGCAAAGCCTTGTTCTGCCTCCTGAGAGCTCAGTGAACCCAAAACAAAACCAAACGACCTTCTTCTCCTCCTTGGAATTTATTGATGTTTTAAAATAACATAAGGTCATATGCAAATTAATTTGTAAACTATCTATAAACGTAGAGAAACATTAAAGAAATCTTTTCTGTGTCACAGATAGTAAAACCAAGCAGTCACATATTTATTTTTCCTTTCTAATGACTTTTATAAATTTGGATTATTCCAAGAATTTTTGCTGGCTGGTGTGGCACACTATCTGATACACCACCACTTTCAGGGGTTTCTAAGGACTTACAGCTGCAATCCCACCCTGGAAGGAGGGCACCTTCATATCAAATTGTCATAGACTGTGGCTTCCTGGGAAATGCTTACACCTGAATGAGCGGCTCTCTTTAGCCCAAAGCACTGCCCAGTCTTTACTTCCGTCTGTGCCAGGCTCTGTAGATTCTTTTACTGTGTCTTCAGACCCACAAACTTCTTTCTTAGGGGTCTAACCATTTTTAACCTATGTTGCAAGTGTTTCTTTCTAATATTCTATTGGCTTTAGCTCTAGATGGCTTGTCACCTTCCACTAATCTCATTATGCCTAGGTTCACTAAATCCTCCAGTGTTTGAGCATATTTATAACTTAAAGTCCGTGTCCGTTAATTCCATCATTGCTGTCATATCTGGATCTGTTTCAAAGTAAGATGGTTTTCCATTTATAGACTCTGTTTGCTGTTTCTTGTCTTGTGTAACAGTTTTGGATTGGTGATGGGTACAAGTGTAGTCTTATTGACTGCCTGCATGCTTATGGTCTTCATTTAAGAAGTGTTGCTCATTGTTCTTTTTCTTTATTCTTTTTAAAGTTATTTTATTGTAACCTTTTTAGTTATGTAGACTTTCATAAAAAGCATGCACTGTATTTAGATCATATTTAACTCTTCCAGCACAACTCACCTTACTTAAGCTGGCTCTGGCATAGCTTTTACTCTTAGCTCTACTGCCAGGACAAGTCACTTCTGGCTCTTCCTGAGTGCTCGCGCTGTCTGCTCTACCCAGCCTCAGCTTTATTCCCTGCCCTCTCTGAGGTCTGTTGAGGGTTCATTCCGCAGCAGTTTGGCCATTTGTTCCCTGGCTTCGCTGAAGTTGACACTGTGTTTATACACATGGAACCCTAGGCACTGACTGTGGCTTTCCCCTTTCTGTAGCCACACTCCTTCCCAGAACCCTTCCCACCTCTCCTGGGTGCCTTAAAATTCTATTCAAACTGCCATGGGTCTCAATACTACCATTAAGGCTGTGGCTAAGCAAAAAGCTGTGTCTACGGTGGGGCCCATTTCAAATGTTTTCCTCTCCTAAGACATCATAGTCTTGGATTTCCTACTACCTAATCTTCAAAAACATCTGCTTCAAATATTTTTGCCCGTGTTCTAGCTGTTTATGACACAAGGAAAACCCTGACCCTTGTGACCACAACGGCACTGAAAACAAGTCCCCAACCCCTAAAGCTCTTATCTTCACATCCTGCACATTACTGACTGGTACAGCCCCTGGAGCCCTCATCTGTGTGTGGGGCACGTCACTGGTACACGCTCATGTCAGGAATGCGAGGCTCTCTCTTTATGACATCCTCAGGATGCTATGTTTACTTGGTGCTAGGGGTCAAATCCAAGGCCTTGAACTGCTAGGCAAGTGTTGTTCCACTGAGCTGTTTCCAGCCTAAGTCTTGTTCATTACGATGTGTTTGAGAGCTAATACCAGATGGGCGTGAGGAGCATACCTTTTAACCTGCTAGGAAGAAACAGACAGCGCAAGACAATGTTGCAGCGGTAGGGGGCGCTACAAGGAGTTCTGGCTGGGCCGTTCTGAATTAACAGTGTTTGCAGTTCCGAACAGTTCAGAACCTCGTCGTTTTGAAACATCTTCAGTCTCTCCATAAAGGAGTCAACAAAGCAAGGACTCTCAAGCACAGGACAGTCTTTCACAGAGCTCCACCCTGGACAACTGGGTGCTCAGTGTTCAAGAACCACAAAATCTATTACTCTAAATCAAGAAAAGCAATACACGTCGATTCATAGTAATACAGGTTTCTGCAGGCAGAGAAGGCGTGATCATGACGTCTTACAATTAGATTATGATTGACAGTTTTATAAATATGCTAAGTATACCATCTCACTGTGTACTTTAACAAGTGAGCTTTATTGGGTATGAACTGTATCTTGGTAATGGCTTTTTTCTCTCTTTCTTTCTTTTCTTTCTTTCTTTCTTTCTTTCTTTCTTTTCTCTCTCTCTCTCTCTCTCTCTCTCTCTCTCTCTCTCTCTCTCTCTCTCTCCCTCCCTCCCTCCCTCTTTCTTTCCTTCTTTCTTTCTTTCTTTCTTTCTTTCTTTCTTTCTTTCTTTCTTTCTTCTTACCTGTATTTGAAGTAGTTGGTGTGATTTTTATTTCCTTACTTCACCACAACTTTACACAATAATTGTGTCTTCTTCCGTGTCTGCATCACTGTTAGAGCAATGGGATGCAAAAATATCTAATTCCTAGCAATGAGTGTGGCAGGTAAATTGTAGTCTGAAAAGACTGGGTGGAGAGCCATCAGAAAATCAGGACTATTGGACAAGAAGTGAGAGAAAGGTAATTTTCAAGGTGTTCTCTGGAGCCTGCATTGGCAATGGAGCAGCAGAATGGAGTTCTACTTGGTTTTTGTTGTTTGATTTGGTTTGGTTTTTTGTTTCGTTTGTTTGTTTGTTTGTTGGCATCTGACCTTATACACTGGATGAGAGGTCCATTGCTAGAAAGGTGATAACTGTTAGTAATTAAAATTAAGCGACAAGTTTTAGGGAAAGAAGCGCCATCCCCTGAGTGAGGAAGGCCCAGCTCTTTTGCCATAAATCTTGCAAGACCCCTGTTTGTACCTGACTTTAGACTGGCTTTAGACTATTATTTATATAACTGTATCATCAACGATTCTGGTCAAGGCCATGTGTACCAGCTTGTCAGGAGACTGAGACAGGAGAATAGATTGATCCAGAAATTCAGGGCCAGCAGGAACAACATACTGAGATTCCATCTCCAAATGCCCCCAAATCTAGCCAGCTGTGGTGATACACATCTGTAGTCCTCACATACAAGAAGCTTGGGAGATGAGAGTTCTGAGAGTCTGAGGCCTCATAGAAAGACCCTGTCAATAATAGTAATAATAATAATAATAATAATAATAATAATAATAATAATAATAATAATAAACCAATTCTGCTTAAAGTGGTCTGGAGCTGTGGTTCTATCTTTCTTTGCTTTTGTCCATAAGGATGTGAAATGGCTGATAGCGTTTGCTAAGAGAAGATCTCACAATACAAAAGGAAACCTGGCACCTCTCTCTGGGACACCTCAGTTCTCTACTCTGTTGATTAAAGAATTCTACTCTGAGATCCCCAGAGTCCTGCCCAGTGTTAAGAGTCATGCCACACTCTGTCAATGTAATCGCTTTCTAAATATATAATACCCGCAACACCCAACAGTCTTTAACAGACAAAGCCCTAAGCTGCTGTAACTGCTAATCTGACGCCTAGGAGCGCTCTCTCTCTCTCTCTCTCTCTCTCTCTCTCTCTCTCTCTCTCTCTCTCTCTATTTCGCTGCACCCAATTTCATGCCTCACGCCCTTCGATCGGGTGGTTTCTGTGAGGTGGACTGAACAACAGTTCCTGGAAACTGTCTCACGTGGGTGACTGATGAGTCAAAGTTCGCTATCTCTACTCTTGCATGTGCAGCTGAGGCAGGTTGTTTTCCTGATCCCTCCAGGACATGAGAGTTTAGGTTACGCTGGATTTCTCAGGCATTACAAGTCCAAGTTAATACTTTCAGGTTTTAAAATGTTTAGCTACAATTATTTATTCTATACATGTGGCTGTGTGTGCACCCACATACAACGCATATAACAAGCATGTGTGTGGAGGTCAGAGGGAGACTTTCAGGGATCCTAAGGCTTGGTAGCAAGTGTCTTTATCTGCTGAACTGCCTTGCCAGCACTCACAGTTTGAACTGTATGACTGCTATTACACACAAAGACACCAAAAGAACTCTAATAATTATGAGTTTTATTTTGGGGGAAGCATCTCGAATCACTACTGAAGAACATGAATGTTCAGGTTGCAAGCTTAGTTTGTAGCTGCCCTGGTACTGATCAGCTGAGGGTGTTTACAGTAAGTATTTAAGCTCTCTGACTTTTAGTCTATGTCTTTATACATGTCTCACCAAGATGAACCTACTCAGAAAAAATGTCTAATACAGTAACTATTGCTGAAGCACAGCTCAAAAACCAATCCGTGCTAAGGTGTGGATTGTGAATTAGGCCCAAATTCGCATGTGATTATGGTGGATCAGTCTCCAGGCTGCAGAGCTGATAGGAAGGGTGGGACTAGAATCCATCTGGAGGGCATAAGGTCACTGGGGGCTTGTTTTTCAAGGGATTTGAGCCCCTCGAATCCCCATTTCTCTCTTTGCTCCTTTGCCCCTGAGTGTAATAGCTTTGCTTAGTGCACACGCCCTTCCTCAATGTCCTACCTTGCCACAGGCCTAAAATAAAAAGAACCATTCAGTCATGGGCTGATGCCTCTGAGACTGTGAGCCAGACTAATTGATAAGTACAGTCTATCATCTGTCTTGACATTTATTGTTCATTTCAGGCTATTACCAGCCCAATTATTCAAGTAGGACATTACTTTCTCAAGGATCCACTAGATAGAAAATATTCAACATTAATAAAATTATTTACATAAATTTGTATCCATTGATTTGTTTCTTTATTTATTCTTGGTTTAATGAGATGAGGTATTGCTATGTAGCCTAGACTTATATTCTCAATAATTCTGCTTCCGGCGTGAAGGTATCACAGGTCTGCGTGACGTGACCGTATCTATCCTGTCTTTTCTATTAATATGTTGAGAGCATCTAACGTGCAGAATATGATCTAAAAGGAGAAATAAAACCATCTGGATTATAAAGAGCTGGTATAATTTCTTTAGATAATTCCATGTCACTTAAGTATTCTAAATAATGATTATTGACATAAGCGAGGTCCTACACATTGTATCAAGGCTGTGGTGTGGGAAGATGACTTCATTGAGTGTTGAAAAGAGAAGGCAGAATTGTACCTTTGCTTCTCTTCCCAGATAAAAGTCTCTGTCACTGATTTTAATGCAACCCTTGTCGCTAATTACAAAATTAATTCACTAAAGTGACATCAGAGCATTCTGTCCAGGTGTTATAAACACTTTTTTACACTTTTTTTGTGTGCAAACTTTAGCTTATGAATTTC
This sequence comes from Mus musculus, assembly GCF_000001635.26. NCBI lineage: Eukaryota > Metazoa > Chordata > Mammalia > Rodentia > Muridae > Mus > Mus musculus. The sequence continues at coordinate 10,245,449 of NC_000069.6, forward strand.
CCAAGATTAGAGTGGACAATGAACTGATTGGGACCTTTGTAGTTCGTCTACAAAGTGAGGTGTCAGATCCACAAGGTGACGAACATAACCCCAGGCCTAATGTGAGGTCCGCTGTGGATAGAGCAGCAAGCACTCCATCATGGCTGATTTCCACAATGGGCCTGCACTTGCAAAGTTCTATGTAACAGAGTTGAACATTTAATTGGAGTGTCCCTTAGTTTTAAATGTGTCTCTCGTGTTCAACCCCAGCATAACACTTTGCCCTAAGCAGTCAAGATTACATTTAATTAGGATAGATTGACTATGCTTATTGAGCGGATGCAACTGAGCGTTGGTGCTCTCTGAGGATCTGATGTTAGCTATGCATTGTGCCGATGAGTCTATCCCCTCTCACAGGATCAATGCTAGACTCTATCACACAGCCATAACTCAATAAGCCAATAACATGGTGATATTGTGCAAGCATTCATAGATCTTACTTGGGAGTTTTATTCGAACAACATCATTAGTTTGGATGACAATTTGAGAGCATGGAGACCTTGAGATGGAGTTCTTAAACTCTCTGGTATGTTCGGGTACAGGTGACATTATTCACTGCACTTTCCTAGGGGATAAAAGATGGAAATATTTCAGTAAAGTTGAGCACTAACACCTAGAAAATATTAACTAAGTGCTGTCCACATATGACAATTCTGGCAAGTTTGGAAAGAGATCTTTATTAGATATACTGCATATATATATAAATGTGTGTGTGTGTGTATTATGCATATTGGGTCTATATATATATATGGAGTTTGCAATTATATATTCAGAGATATGAAAAGAGAAGGAAATACAGTTTGGAATCTGAAGCTTTTATTTAAATATTTTAAGGTTCTACATTGAAACATTTTTGCAACCTTACATACTGCCTGGTTTTTAAATAAGTACACTAACTTACACAAATGTAACATTGCATGGTTTTCAAAGAACAAACTCACATGGTGTCCAGTTCTCCCGGGAAGCCTTCTGAGAAGTACTGTCTGCCATTTAAGGAATTTGGAGTCATGGGGAGGTGAAATGACTTGCCCAAAGTTCTGATTTTCAGAGATAAAACCTTGGTGTCTGGCATTCTTCTCAGTGAACTAACTACCCATTAGTTGCTACCATTGAACCATGTTGGCCTATTGGCTAATGTCCTTATAAGAAGCTATAGACTCATTCTTAATCCTGCCATTTCAGGAAAAGAATTAGATATATTTCCAAAAAAAAAAAAAAAAAAAAAAAAAACTCAACCTTCCTTAGAGAAAGAAAACTGTTGTGTCTTGAGAGTGCAGAAATCCCTCTTTGCTTTCCTCAGTACAGAGTTTGCTTCTTGAATTACTTGGTCTATGTTACATCACATCAGAGGTCACCAGAGCTAGCTAGCTTGCTGGCTTGCTTTTTTTCTTTCTTTCTTTTTTTTTTTTTTTTCCTTTTTCTTTTCTTCCTTTTGGTGCTGGTAGAGTTTGGGATAAGAATCAGTGCCTGGCTTTCTCCCCTCTTTAGAAGTGGGAAGGGTGACCTGGAGAGCCTTCCTGAGGGCAAAAGGAAGGATGAAAAAGGCAGGGGGTGGGGAGAGGAGGGGTAGGGCCGTAATACCAACACTCCACACTTTCTAGCTTTCTCTGTGTAAGTAAGGAAGTGTATGAACCTGTCTCCTGGACTCTTAGGTGGGACAGTGCGCCTTACCTCACGGAATTAGCATGAGGTAACAACGTGGGATTGTGTAGAAACACATCCTTGCTTTTACTTGCTTGTACTTATTCGGACACTGAGAACCACCTCAACACTTCAGTTTCACGCCTCTCTAACTTAGAGCTTTCTTTTCTCCCGCACAATGACAGATCCAGAGGAGCACCGCCTTCTGTCAGTGTTGAAACCCTGATTGCACAACCCTGCGCTTGCTTCACGTGTGAGTGGGAGATCAGGGAACACGCTATTTTAAAAATTCTTTTTAGAGCTTCAACTTCTCAACCCATAGGAGTTTCAAATTCTTACAAAGATATGGTTATCTGTGAATGTTTCCCTTCAGCTCTTGTAAGAGAGGAGAAGCCAGGCTCAGTTTTTTTCTGGCTTTAGGGCAAGTAAGTGGGTGCTTTTCTGATAGACAGTTCAAGTGACAAGGACACACCAGAGCACTTACCACCACCATTTTCCCATCTACCAGTCTCCTGCAGATGGTGGCTTCCTTGCCATCCCAGTCCTGGACTTGAACCAAGGAGTCATTATCTAAGATCACTGTACTCTGTAAAACAGAACCAAGGTTAGGTCGGCGCATACAAACCCTGATGTCCTAGACGTGCTAAATTCAAGGCGGCTCTACAGACTTAAGATGGTATTTACAAGATTTTGTTGTTGTTGTTTCAAAACCTTCCTAGCAGTGCTTTTGTGGGATGATTCTTCTGGGGAGAGGAAGATTTATAAGAATAAAATGAACAACTTAAGAAGTTCAATTTTATCTTTTATAGTCTAGAGGAGGTCTTACTCTTATGCACAGCGAGTTAAGTGTCTGTTTCAACAACAGGAGACTTAGTTCAGGTCCCAGTGAGGCTGAAGGGAGGAAAGCTCCCCTCTCTTGCTCTTCCCAGACAGCATTCCCCAGTTGCTTTGTCTGTACTAATTGCTCTTGCTTCTTTAGTTTCTCTTGACAATTTTATCACAGATATCTAAGATGCCTTTATTAATTGTTTCAGTCAAAATTCCTTCGATTTATATGTACTGGCATTTCAAGTCCCATGTTTATTAAACCTCTGTCAAAGGGGTATAATAATTCCTTTTATCAGAATATTACCCTTAGCAGAGGTACAACTGAGGGCATCAACTCAAACAAACAAACAAACTAAAAGCAAAACCAAAGAATTATTGATAGACTATTATAGCAACCACTGGGTGCTGGGAAACAAATAGCAAGTTCCATTGTTGAGATGATCAGTCTACTATGGGTAAACTGGTAACACAAATAATAAAATACAGGGAAAGTATATATTATAAATAAATGCTGCATTTCAACTGGAGGTATGAGATACAAGGAAAACCTATGTGTATAACATACCAACTATGAATGCATGAATGCAGACTCTGGAGTCTCTTTCATTACCTTGTTCACCAAGGAGACCATGCTTGCAATGGTGCAGTTGCAAGAACAAGGCGTTCAAATCTCCTCTGGCCTGGGTCCTTGGAGATTAAAAGCCACAAACATCCCTCTCCTCTGTGTGTGCATGTTCCTTCTGTCTCTGTCTCTGTCTCTGTCTCTGTTTCTCTCTCTCTCTCTCTCTCTCTCTCTCTCTCTCTCTCTCTCACACCCTCCTCATCTTCACCCCCACACTTCATATGTATTCTGAGTTACAATTAATTCTCCATTGTCTTTAGCCATTAAGAAACCTAGGCTCATCTGTTTCAGGGTCATAACCTCATATCCGCTAATACCAATCGTGTTCATTGTAAAATTCCATGTGAGAAGCCCACAGAATGACAGGGAGCACCGTTGCTTCTGAGAGAGCTGAGTCCCAGCTTAGGTAGACTGCTCTCCAAACGTGGTCCACTGAGCATCACCACTGGATCCAGTGTCTTGTGTGCATTTTCAAGTGCCCACCAAAGAATTTTATTCTCCCAGGGGCACATGTACTGGCCAACTTAACAGGACCTAGAGCCACATGGGAGGAATCTTAAGGAGGAATTATCTTGATCAGGTAGGCCCGTTGGTATGTCTGAGGGGTTGCCCTGATGGTTAACTGATGTAGGAAGCCCCAGCCTCCCCATCCCCCCTTTATGGTACCATTGTCTATGCTGAGAAATACCTGGGTGGGTATCCCGAGCTTATCCCCGTCCCGCGGGAAATAAACACAGGACACACCAGATTCTTCCACGGTTAACTTTTACTTCTATATCATATTGAGGTAGACAAAGAAAGCTCAGAAAGTGTGTGGCTTAAATACTTTTGGTGACGTGTCTAAACTAGGACTGGTAGCAACACCCATGATCCTCATGCACCCTGGGGATAGGTTAAAGCCCCCAGGGGTTGGGCAAAAGCCTCGGAGACGGACTGGTGACTTTGGCTGGCTGTGCTCTCGCAGCTGCGCACAATGAGGTTTAGCACCATCTAGTGGCGGCACGTAGATTGCAGCCCTTTACAGGTGGGGGAGGCTGAACAGTCTGAGAAGAACCTACTATGGAAGGAAGCAGGTGAGGATGTGTTTGTTTCTCTCTGCTCCTGACTGTGGCTATGATGTGGCAGCTGCTTGACCTCCCTGAAATGATGGACCTCAACATGGAACTGTGCTCAAATAAACCCGTCTTCTCTAAGTTTCTTCTTGTCTGGGTGTTTATTTAGCTCATTGGCAGAAATAAAACTAGAGCAAGTAATAAAATACATCTCACACTTCTGAGGGATAAAATGCAAGAATCCAAATGGAACGTGATGCATATTTGCTTTCAAGATCTTCAAGCTTAGTGTTTAGTCAAAAGTTTCTCTAGGAGATTCTTGAAATGTAAGTTGGCTGTTGCATCCTAATACAGCATCTCTAATTAACATTCATAAGTAGGATCGCTGAAGGTGTGCTGTCGGCCTCACCTTGCTTTTGCGGCCACTTGGTGTGGTTTCCTCAAACTCCTCTCCCAGCTTGAAGGAAATCTCCTTGTTTTTAAAGATGCTTTTGGTTTTAATGGTGATCAGATCTCCGTCTGTGCTGATGGTCACAGTGGGCTTTGCCAGACAGCCCAGTTTCCTGCTGGCTCTTCCTACTCCTGGGAGGACAGTAATGGACAAATAGTCATATCTGTTGTTGATTTCAAGGACTTCTTCTATTTGCACAATTCTTTCCCAAGGAGAAGGATTCTTCAGTTAGGCAGGCTTCAGGTTATATGAAATTAAATATCTATTTTTCTTGTATTTACTTATTTGTGTATGGTATGTGTGTATGTATGTTTGTGTTGTATTTACTTATTTGTGTGGTATAGTGTGTGTGTGTGTGTGTGTATGTGTGTGTGTGTGTGTGTAGTGTGTGTGTATGTGAGTTTGGGTTATTTGTTCTCTATTACACTTTTTAATGTTATATATTTTATTATTTAAAGATTGCAAATAAAAACATTATATACAAAAACTTACCAGACACAAAGTTTTATACAACTCAGTACTACATATTTTATTGCAGCAAAATATTCATAAGACAAATTTACCATTAAATGTGCAATAACTGGCATTATATGCATTATAATGTTGTACAGTCAACTCTCTATAGATAGGGTCTTAAAGATATAATTAAATTGAATATATTGGCATTCACCTTTCCTTTCTTCTTATATTTGTGTCTTGAAGATTTTCATGTCAGTACATAAAGATATTTTTTTCTGCATGCACATCATCTTCTATGAGATGCATATACCAAAGTTCATTTTTTTCTATCCCCATTGAAGACTAATACATTTCTATTTTTGTTGCTACATATTATGGTTCAGTGAACTGCCTTGTGCATATAGTTTTTGTAGTCCATGTAGGAATGTTTCAATTCCATGGGTGGGAAACAATGTAGAGTCTAGCAAGTGACTTGGGGAAATATTGTAATGTGGTTTTTTTATAGTATAGAATAGAGTTTATTTGGGGCAAGGGAAGGGGAGTTAAGAGGGTAGTAGTGGCAGAGAGAGAGAGAGAGAGAGAGAGAGAGAGAGAGAGAGAGAGAGAGAGAGGAGAGGAGAGGAGAAGAGAAGAGAAGAGAAGAGAAGAGAAGAGAAGAGAAGAGAAGAGAAGAGAAGAGAAGAGAAGAGAAGAGACAAGAAGAGACGAGAAGAGAAGAGAAGAGAAGAGAAGAAGAGGCAGGCCATGAACATGTGGAGGGAGGGAGAGGGGAATAGGGGAAGAGTGAATAGCCCAAGAGGGCAAGAGAGAAACAAGAGAGCTGTAATGTGTTTCCCCTGGTTCCTGATGGTATATAAACATGGCATATCATGTTGGGTAACAACTTCCAAATTATTCATGTCCTAACTCCCAGACCCTGTGGATATTACCTCACCTGCTGAGGGGACTCAGAAGGTGTGCAGCACAGATATTTTAAGGAGATTATCCTGGATGGTAAAAAGAACCCTCTGTAGTCATGGTACGCCCATAAGAGAATGAAGGCATTGGAGAGATGGCTTAGAGGGGGAAAGAAAAGCCTTGTGACCTAAATTCAACACCAGAACACACACAATGTGGAAGGAAAATACCTCACAGATATGTCCTCTGACCCCGACACCATACCATGACACATATGCACACACACACACGTGCACACACACATCATGTTCACATACAATAATAAATAATAGTAAAAGTAATTTTTAAAGGAAAGAGATAGACTATAGAAGGAAAAAAGGCAAAGGGAACATGGCGGCAAGGGTAGTGCTAGGGACACATTCCAAGGAAAGCCAGCAGCCAGCAGAGGTGAGAAAGCAAAGGTCCCTAAACATTAGAGCCAGTGTCTATAAAAACAGTTACGATTTTAAAGTATGTCTTTATTATAAGTTATTTACTAAAGTAGTTTTCTGTTTAATAAATGGTGTATATGAATTTATCTTCTATGGGTCCATGGAGATTATACCAATCTCAATCTGGTTTATACAGAACTGTATTTTGGTGGTGAATCAACATTTTATCTCTATGTGAAATTAGAGGGACCAGATGACTCTTATTTCACACACACGTCATATGTCACCAAAGTATCATTCATGCTGGATATAATGTATGCATAAACACGGCTCCTGCTGGGCATAATACACATGTAAACATGGCTTACCCAATTCCTTCATGTAGTTTTCAAAATTGTCACAAGAAACAGACTTCCATGTTCCTTGAAGCTGGTCCACCATTGCATCTCAGAGAAAACCGCTTCATATGGGCGTGTGCACTGCTGTTCCCTGAAATGGGAACATGTTTTTAAAACAACTCTGAATACGGAAAACAGTAAAAAGACTAGGAGGAAAATTATCTTATTCCACAAGCCTCCTGTGCCCAGGTCTTCATCTCCCCAGAGGTGATTTGGAAAAAGCCACCAGGATGACTGACTGGTGGTTTTATAATCCTTTATATTCTTCTTGACACTTTAAACTAAAAGACAGAGAGTATGCATACATAGCACCTACATTTGAAATGTTTGTAGTCAGGAGCCAGGCAGTGGTAGCAAACATCTTTAGTCCCAGCACTTGGGAAGCTCGGACAGGAGGATCTCTGAGGGTAGTCCTGGTCAGAACCGCCATTATATGCTGCTGCGCAAAGGACTAACAAACGTGAGAGGAGGACTTTTCCAGTGTGTGGCCCAGCTCTCCTCAGCTGGCCTTGCTCCCACAGCTCCAGACACTGTCAGTAAGCTCCTTAGAGTGGCTTCTCTTCTTTTCAACCTTGACTGTAACACTCTACTATCTACAAGTACTTACACTGGCTCAAAATTTGTGACCAGAGTGGGACGGGAAACACAGCAACTAGAGAGCAGGACTCCAAACAGCATCCTTCTGTGCCACCATCCTCCGTGGACTTCTACCCCATCCCAATGGGTTCTAAGCAGTGCTTGTTGTCTAATGTTGGTGTACGGACATTAAGAAAGGTGGGTGTTACAAAATCCCTTAAGACAGGAAAGGAAGCACAGCTTCTATTATTCCCATTAAAATGTTCAGTTTCCAAAACCCTCATCAACTGTGAAGATAATTAACCAGGTCAACTATTTTTATAACAATTATTCAACAAACCTAAATGGAGCAACGAGTGTTATATGGCTAAGAAGACCAAGATACTTTATGTATACTACTGACTAAAGATCCCAGCTATCATGGTAAAGAGAAAATATTTTGGTTAGTTCTTCTTTCTGAAGCTAGGCAACCTGATATCATGGTTTATTTATGCTAATGTATAAATACTGTAAGTTTATGACCACTCCATACAGTAGCCATGAGTAAGAAATGACCTGGTGGTTCTCAAGTAGAAGGCATTAAAATTCCCATGAAGAACATGCCCGCGTTAGGTTCATATAGTCCCTCCACCATAAGGACATAGCCCCTGGTGTGATGAAATCTCCCTAATAAGACACCACAGGGGAATGACGTTGCTCTGTGGCTGGCAACTTAGGCTTTTGGAAGACTTAAGCATGACAGAGAGTTCAGGCTAACTTCTGTCTCTAGTCCTGACTCCTCTATTCATGAGGCAGCAGCTGAAGTTCAAGCAGGAGCTAACCCTCACAGGCAAGGTTGGTCAAGTGATGGATGCTTTCTGGTGTTCGTTAATAAGAGTCAAACATCTCTGCTCCATTCTGCACCAGCCATGCCTGTTTGCAAATCTCCAGTCCACCCTAGTAGATTCCCAAACAGCCTAAGTTGTTATTATTAGTCTACCTGCTACTGCATCCGTATTCCTGTCCCAAGCCACTGTTCCCTCCACATGAAGTAGGTGGCAGATACACCACTTTGTCCATGGAAACAATGTCCCTCCCTACTTCTTAAGTCCCTTTCCACTATGAAAGTGATAAACTAATGGCCTTTATAACTTACCGCAACACTGAGCAGCCTACACACAAAGCATGTTCACACACACACACCCTTTAGTTGGCTTATAACTGTCTCCATGTTTTCCTAGGTACCGTCTGAGGGCGGGAGCTTCTGGTATTGATAGGTGACAAAGGAGTCAGGGATACTTGTTTATAGGTTACCTTGTGACTTTTGAAGTTACTAAGCTTGGGCTCGGGTGCACAGTTAACTTATGGGGGACTGCTGCACAGGTAATTCTTATGTTGGACTATAGCTGAGCCTGTGGAGGTGAGAACTCTGTGTATCTAAAGAAACCCAGATCATAATGGATAGTTCCATCCCTGTTGTCTCCTCTACTTCAGAATTCCATTGCTACTAACTCCATAACAGGAATTTTTTTATTAAAATGCACATATGTCTGTTGCTAATGACCTTGCCTTAAAACATCAGAAGTCTATCTTGTCCCATACACATAGAGGATAATACTGTTTGTTTGTTTTTTTCTGTCACTATAACCCAGCATCAGAGGGATTGTTAATTGTGGCTCAAGTTGTTACTGTATCCCCAACTTTTGCAGATTGTCTTCATGAATGCTGCTCTACTCAAAGCAAGAAGACTTTCATCTGCAACACAGTCTGGGGAACATTACTTGATTATATTAATACCTTGAATTAAAGGTTTCTATAGATATGTTAGTAGTAGAGACAAAATACAGTAATTTGTATTTTGGAGAGATGATCTTAAGTGGTCTTGACTAAGCTGGACACCTCAGTCTACGAAAGGAGAAGAACCCTCAATAATGACCAATTTTGGGATTTATTTTTTTAACTCTCTGTGTGTGTCCATATGTGGTTAGGTGCACATGAGTGCAGGTGCCCTCTGCAGCAGAGTTGCTGGGTCTATCTGGAGGGTGAGCAATTGTGAGCATAGGTGCTAGGAACCAAACCCAGGTCCTTTAAAAGAGAAGTATATCTTTTGAACCCCTGAGTCATCTCTTCAGCCTCAGAATTATGTTTTGCTGTTTGTTTTTCTTTGATGAGGGTTTGCTTTTGTTTATGTTTGATACAAGGTCTCACTATATAACCCTGATGTCTGAAAATACCAACATAGACCAGACTGGCCTTGAATGCACAGAAATCCCACTGGAATTCAAGGATACGACACCATACCTAGCTCATCACCAGTGTTAACCCCCATACTCTGAATTGCGCGTGTCTCTCTGTGCTCATTCCTTCTGATGGATAAGGTGTGTGTGTGTGTGTGTGTGTGTGTGTGTGTGTGTGTGTGTGTGTGATATTGATATATATAGTGTGTGTATGATATATATTTTTTCCAGGGGTCTACATACTTCCATCTCACCTGGCTATATCACAACAGCAGAGGTTAACACAGCCCCGGAACGAAGGCACAGACACATACTGTCTGCTCCATTAAAATGTAGATTGTGATTATCTTTTCCAGTCTTTCTTGGTTGGGATACCGAATGACTAACCACTGTCTGCAACTCTGCAGTAAGGATGTGTTCATTTGTGCTAGAGAAATAAATGCCCATCAAGCACATCCAGCCATAGTTTTGGTGTAATCTGATTTTGCAGAAGCCTATGGTCACCCTCCAGTACGTATGTGGCTTATGTGGCAAGCTAGCACAGGGATTAAATAAGGTATGTGCTGTATACTGCTTTCTACGTTTTAGGCCAGTTACAGAGTAGCATGAATGTCTGTCACTTGTCTCCATCACCATTACTAAATGCAGTTTTATTTTTGGTTCTGCTAGGAATGAAGCAAGGGGTCTTAAATGCAATAGGCAGACATGCCACCATTGAGTCACACTCCAAATCCCCCAAACACAACATTATTTGATATAATATTATTGCCAGATCAGGAAGACGGGTGAGGTTGGGGAGATGCTGGAATACGGCCCCTGGTGAGGGAATTATATTCTTGGCTTTGGGCACTAAAGGGCTGCCGTAATGGGCCAAACTCAATGCAACCTTGGAAGAGCAACTGAAACTTAGTGGCTCTGTGGCCTCTTCCATTGGTGCATTTCTTATCACCTCATAAATGATGTCGCATCTGGACTCAGGGAACATACTTAACATACTTACATTTGATTTTACACACACACTCTCTCTCTCTCTCTCTCTCTCTCTCTCTCTCTGTCTCTCTCTCTCTCTCTCTTTCTATAGAAAGATACAGACACTATACAGATGTACATTAGAACTTAAAATTACGGCAAAGAAGATGATTAATTACCATGCAAGAGTTTCCAGCTTTTTGTCATTCTGAATTTCATCTAATCCTGGTGAAGTGCTGTAGAGCAGGGGAAAGCCCTGTGTGCACTTAGTGCTTGCAGAATGAAAGGCCCCCACTCTACTCTTCCTTTCACAGGGGGAGTTGAAGGAGACACGCAAAATTCTTATGGAAGAATTTAAAATTGTGCTAAAAGGACCCACGCTTTCATATGGATGCCTAACAACGAAGCATGAACCTGTAGAATAGGTATTTTTATTGCCCAATTTATATTGAATTATTGGTTTGTAACATTCATAATATCAAACAATATTATCATTATGAAACATTTTTATTTTTAACTTTTAAACTATATTTGAAACATGAATTCATCCAACAAAAAGTCATATTTGGATTCTTTCTTTTAAACATTTATGAGAGGGAATTAAGAGCAGAGCATCAGTTTATTATATCCCAGAGGATGTAAGGCTCCCAAACCATATACATTTTCAGATATAGTAAATAACATCAAACTGTAGAGGGGCAGAGAGGAGAAAGAATTAGAGAAAAATACCACTTTCTCCCTCTTGCTGGGAATAGATGTCTATTTACTAAGACAGGGATCCTATAACACCTGTAAGGTCTATCAGCAGTGAGTGGTATTTGGAAGATTATTATTTTACATCAAATTTCTACATTTTCATTGCCATTTCTATAAAAATGTATGTCTGTTCTTTAAATAACTGGGGGGGGGGGGTGTATAATTACTTCATTTCCTTCTTCCTTTTCCTCTTTCCAAACCTTTTCGCCTACATATCCTTCCTCTTTATTCATTCATCATTGTTACAAATGCAGGTGTGCGTGTTCCTAGATACATAAGCTCAACCCGCACAGTCTGTGTGATGCTGTGTGTAAGTGATCTCAAGGCTGGCCTGTTGGCATAGGATAACCACCTTGTGTGCTCCTCCCTAGGGAGGACTACTTCTCCTCCCTTCAGGATTCCTTGCATGTCTATGTTTTTGTGAAGGGTTAAGGTCTCATGAGCTTTCCCCATCCATGTCAGCAAGTTTCTTCATGTTGTGCTTGTTCACCCTGTTTAAACAGCCACGTCGGTGAGACTATATGGGTGTAACTTCTGACATTTTTCTTCTCTTCTCTTCTCTTCTCTTCTCTTCTCTTCTCTTCTCTTCTCTTCTCTTCTCTTTTCTCTCTCTTCCCTTCCCTTCCCTTCCCTTCCCTTCCCTTCTTTCCTTTCCTTTCCTTTTCTTTTCTTTTTTTCTTCTGACATTTCTTAGAGACATGGTCTCACAGAAAATCCTCTGGCCCTCCTTGTAGCTCTTACAGTCTTTCTTCCTACCCCTCCTCCACAATGATCCCTCAGCCTTAGGAGCAAGAGCCGTGTGGTTTATCAGTTGGAACTGGACTCCACTACTCTGCATTTTGGTTGGTTATGGGTTTCTACCATGATCTGCATCTGTTTGTTGCAAGGTGAAGTTTCCTTGATGAGGGGTGAGGACTACATTTAATCTGTGGTTATAGGAACAAATACTTAGAATGTAGTTGGGAATTGTGCTGGTTACATGGAAAGTGGTGACTGTAAGTTCTCCAAGAGTCATGACTTTACAACCCTGGGTGGTTGGCTAGGCTTCCAGTACTGGGCATGATTTTTCTCTGTCTGAGTAAATCTAACTGGAGAGTTGTTGGTTACTGCCAAAGTGTGCATGCCACTACTACACCTTAGGAGTACTACACCTTAGGACTGTCATGCTGTGCTGCTTGCTGCATGTGGTTTGTAGGCATCCTAACTAGGTAGGATTCTTGGTTACTTCCCTCAAGCTTGCATGGCACCCTCTGTTACCATGAGAGGTAGTCCTTGGGGAGGAGGCTTTCCATTTAGTTCCAGCTCAGGGGCCTACTTCTGATGCATATGGTATCTTCAGAAAACCTTCCACATTTGGAGGAAGCCAAGGGAAATAGCAACAACTTGTAATGCTTGGGGCAACTTTGTACAACCGTAGCAAACGACTCAAAGGGGGCTTCTCAAGCCTGGTACTGGGTTTTTGTTAAATGATCTATGGTTCTTGTGTTAGCCCAGATTAAGTAGGTATTTTTAAGAAGGTGTTGGCAAACTGAACTATGTGAAATCCACAAAGTAAAATAAGCCTGCGGATGCTGGTAAACAGTATTGGGCGGCTGTGGTTTCCTTCTGTCACAGGCTCTCAGCTAATTCAGGCTGATTCTGGAACTGGCTGCGCGGTGCTATGTATGAGCCTCTAGGAAATCACATGGTTCCGACAACGCTGGGAATGTGGAGGCTTCCTGCTGGGGTGAAGAAAGGACTAGTCAGCCCTCTGAGCCTGAGGCTTGTGATTCAGACCTGCTGGGTTCCCACACTTTGCTGGCCTGGTTCCTGGAGCAGAAGCTAGCTAAGCACTCTCCATAGGTTGTCACCAAGTGACTCTGCATTCAACTGTCCTCGGACAGCAGTGGCTCCAGGGTTCCCCAGCACGGCTTGCATTAATGAATATGCCGACTCTCTAAGCTGCCCTGTCTTCTTAATCACAATTTAGTGTTAGGCTTGGAAATGTACATTGTATTTCTAGAGTTTCTCCCAGATATGCCTCTAGTGTCTCTCTTGAGATGACTCAGGTCTAAGGTCCAGCAATTAAACAGCTGCTCTAGACTATGGATTATCAGGGTGTGAACATGTGTAATGGTTTTAAGGGTGTGGCCCTGGTGTTAATTGTTGCTTGACAATTAAGATCACCTGAGAGACCCATCTCTGGGCATACCTGTGGGGGGTTAACTTAATGTGGTCACTGGTGTGGGAATCTCTGTCCTACTTACCTGGGCAAGAGATCCTGGGCTGCATGAAATGAGAGGGGCAGCTGTGCCACTGCAAGCAGGCATCTGTAGCTCTCTGTGCCATTGTGCCTTGCTCTCACGATGGACTGAAATTAGAACTGTGAGCTAAATGGAACCTCTCTTTCTCAAGTGGTATCAAGTAAGATACTTTTGTCAGATATTTTATCCCACAGTAGGACAAATATTCAGGCACTGGTCTATAGGTCCACAACAGCGGCATCTACAAAGACAAAGACCCTACTATGGCCTGCTAAATCAGAAACTCTGGGGAAAGGGCCCCAAAACTGGTATTCTTAGTTCTCTGTGTAATGCTGATGCATGCTGAAGTTTGAGATCCCATTCCCCATACTTAGTCTCATTTACAAAGAGAAAACTAGTAGCTTTAGAAACTGAGCAGACATCCATCACCTTACCATCTGATCCATACCTGCTACCAATTGACCTGATACACAGAGGTGACATGAGAAGCACTTGGCCTCTGTGTCTTTCTACTGATTACCCAGAACCCAAACTGAGTCATAATGTAATAGCTGACGCATAAAGAAAATAGAGGGAATTTCCACATGAGCTTCTGAAAAGTGCCAACGTTGTAACAAAGAAAATCTGAGAAATTGTTACAAAATGGAGGAAACCAAAAAAGATGTTACCAAATGGGGTCTATATGTAGCTGGGAACTGTAAGTCTCAAACCTACCTCTCAAGTTGACTCTGTGGGGTTTTGGTGGGGTAAAGATGCGGAGTGATGTGAGATTTGGAAAGTGTTGGAGGTAAAGGGTGTTAGGAACTTGCGCCATTTTCTTTCTTGGATGAATGTTCAGAAGATAGCAATATTAACATTCCCCGAGGATGGAGGTTTGGGCCTCTTACTTTGAAAGGTCATCTATCAGACACTTGCTCAAGTGAAGGATCAGTGGCTTTTCCCTAGTTGAGCGCCTTCCAACTTCCTCAAAAACAGAGAAAACAAACACACATGCACCCACTCACATTATGACCAGAACCTCAGCAAAGTTAGTGTAAGGCTTAACTCCATGGTCTCTATACCATGACAAGGCGGAAGCTAGAGGTATATTTGGTTTTTTGGTTTCAATGCCTCTGTTCAAAGCAAGGTCCTGATTTGGGATCTAGGATAGGAAACTATGTGAATTGAAAAACAACAGCAGCAGCAGCAACGGAGGAGTTCGGAAAGCCTGTACTTGTGTAAGTGCTGTGTGGCCTCCTTCGTGTTGACAAATCCACACTCAAACATGAAATGTTAGCAAAATGAGCAACTGCAGGAAGGCTATATTGTTTTTGCAAGTTCTCTTGTAAATCTAAACTCATTTCAATATTTAAAAATTCGAAAAGCAACATGACAAAAATTAAAAATAAAATAGAAGTGTGATTGATAGACAGCAATCCTGGTGTCCCCCAGAAGCTGTTGGCACAGCAGGTGATCAGAACTAACCCCCACTTTTCTAAGAATGTGCTGCCCATATGAGTCACGTGTGATAGAAATTAAGTCTGCTCTTTACTATAAACCCGGAATTTAGCACAGTTCAGCCTGTCAGCACTTGAAACGAGCATCTGTTCTGGTTACTGAACATTGCAAACTCCCTCAGTTCACCAAACTTCCGTACCTCCCTCCGGCTCCCACCCTTGCACAGTATCTCCTCTGACGCAGCTCAAATTGTATCTTGTGTTTACAAAACATTTTCTTTTCTAAAATCCTAGAATTTGGGCATCACACATCTGAAATCCGAGCAAGGCAAAGGCAGAAGGACCCAGGGTTCAAGACCTTCCTAAATTACACTGTCAACCCTTATCAAAAATGGTAGAATGCTTGCCCAGAAAAAAAAGAGCCCAAGAGTGAATTCCCTACATCACATGTCATGATTTCTACTCCGTGACCACATAACTACAAGATGCAATCAAAGGGAAGGAAGGGGTTATTAGCTCACAACTTAAAGACAGATACAATCCATCACAGTGAGGAAGACATGGCTGCAGGAGCCTGAGACAGCAGTCAGGAGACAGCAGAGTAGACAAGAAGCAGGACCAAGCTGATAAACCAGAGCCCTGCCTCCAACAGCCCACTTCCTACCACAGGCTCCAGCCCCTAAGGGTTACACCGCCTGCAAACATCACCACCATTTACACCATACCACCATGCAAACCAGAACAACAGAAAATGACAGAATCTTGCCTTGCCTCTGATCTTTAAGATGATATCTGTGTTTGAGACCATGCTACTGCTCTGTGCCCCAGACTTTCCTGTAACTTTCCCTTTTTTCAAATCCTATCTTCAATGATGGTTCTTAAACACTTTAACTTTCCTTGTAGCCCACCACCCACTGGAGGTAGTGGAAAAGATGGTTGAAGTGGACCTGTTTAGAAAGGTTCCTTGGAGCAACTCCCACCTATGCTGTCTGGAAATCGGCAGTTCAGGTCACAGAATAGTAGTGGCAGCTCGATCCACTCACAAACACCTCACGAGTACACCAGCAGTCCAGTTCAGTAGAGTCAGGTTAGCAACAGTGGAGACAGGAACTAGCAGAGACGTCCCAGCCTCAGCCCTGGCTGGAGTCAGCAGGATGGACCTGGAGGAACACCAGAAGTTTTCAGCTGTGCCTCTCTCGGGGAAGCAAAGTGAAGATTCGAGACTCACAAGTGTTGCTCAGCTAGCTGTCCCAGATAGCCAAGCTCTGTCTTCGTCACTCCATGGAGTCCTGTTTATATCCTCCAAACAACAAGTGTCCTCTATGTGCGTTGCCTCAGCCAAAGTCCATGGGCTCTGGACAAATGGAGATCAACTACGCAATGTCAGGCAGAGCAATACATTCATGTTATTAGCAGAGAACCCTTCATCATGTGTCCTTTCACGGGTTTGCTTTAGCAGAACATCCTATCTCCTGTGTCTGCTTCAGTGAAATGTTCCTTCATGAGTCTGCCTTAGCCTTTCACCTGTGTCCACTTCAGGACAACAATCCTTCCTGCACAATACTCCTGTGCCCCAGCACAACTGACTCCAAGAACCCTTGCACTTACTTTTCACTCCACCTTATGCATAACTAGCTGTAATGTCTGGACTGAGAATGGCCCCAGACATTCACGGCTTGGATGCTTGACCCACAGCTGGTGGAACTGTGTGGAACACTTTAGCAATTGTGGCCTGCTTAGAAGAGGTTTTTCACTGGCAGGGGGCTTTGAGGTTTTGAAAGCCCACACCATTCTCAACTAGCTCCCTGCCTCTTGTCTGTGTATCACGATGTAAATGTCCAGCTTCTGCTCAAGAGCCATGCCTGCTTGCCTGCTGCCATGCTCCCTGTCGTGATGGTCAAGGACTCTAACACTCTGACACCCTTGCTTCAATCCTGGGGTCTTATCACAACAACAGAAAAGTAAATAAGACACCAGCCTACCTGTTAGATACTACTGCCTAGAAGTCTTTGACATGCAGAGTTGCTCAGGTTGCGGTGGATTCTACATCTGAGCCAGCAAGCTATGAATCACAAGTGTACCCTACTATTATGTAGCCAGTTTGTACTTTCAATTAATCTTCTCTTAATAAAACTCCAATCTTGTTGTTGATAAGCTGAGAAAGGATTTTTCTCACATTATGAACAGTGTATATAGAAAATTAACAGCTTTTATGACATTACTCAAAATATAGAAAACAAAAGTACAAAAAATTAATTAAGCAACAACAAAACACCAAGCTGTATGTGGTGAGAAGAGCCTTTAATCCTTGCATCTGAGAGGCTGGAGCAGGAGGATTCGGAGTTTAATACCAGCCTGGTTACATAAACCAAAGAAGGAAGGGAGGGAGGGAGAGAGGGAGGGAGGGAGGGAGGGAGGGAGGGAGGGAGGGAGGGAGGGGAGGGAGAAAGAAAGTAAAAAAGGAAGAGAGAAAAGAGAGAGCAGGAGGGAAGAAAAGAGAAGAGAAGAGAAGAGAAGAGAAGAGAAGAGAAGAGAAGAGAAGAGAAGAGAAGAGAAGAGAAGAGAAGAGAAGAGAAGAGAAGAGAAGAGAAGATGGGCTGACGGGATGCTTCAGCAATTCAGAGTACTTGGTGCTCTTCCAGAGGACCCAGGTTCAGTTCCCAGCACCCATGTGATGGCTCACACCTATCTGTACCTCCAGTTCCCGGGTATCTGACTTCCTCTTCTGACCTTCTCAGGCACCAGCACACATGAGATACACAGACATACTTGCAGGCATCACACTTACAACATACTATAAATAAATCTAAAATTTTTTAAAATTTAAAAAGGAAAATAAAAGGTGCCAAACTTGGGAAAGAGTAAGAACTCAACCCTGGCTGCTAAAGGATGACAGTGACCAGCACCGACTTTGTTACACACTCTAGGGAAAAACCCTTCAACTGGAGTCACAGGTTTATAGATACTTTAATATTGCCTCTCACTTAAGAAAATAAGTTAATAGTTTCACCATCTTACTGAGAGAAACTGTAAAGAGGAATCCAGCATTAGAAGAAGCTAGCATAGGAAAGAGAGCATTTCTGCCCAGCTTTGGGACTATCAATGAGTTTATGAGCTGGAAAATCTTCAGGCGTGGCATTGTATGAGCCATGCGTCCTTCCCATATCACCATCAACTAAGAGATCAGAAAGGAATGCTGATGTCAGGGGCGATTGTCTGGGATTCTCCTTCAGCAGGTCCAGGCAATACATGGTCAGAATAAACTGTCTCACACTCCATTCATGGTGACAAGTCACTAGGCAGAAAACCAGTCAGTCCTGGCTGCAGTTCAAATCAGATTGAAGGTGATCAAGTACTATTTTGAAATGAACTTAGGATGTTGCAAGTGGTTGATCAAGAACTGTCTTTAGAGGATACCTAAATCCAAACATTAACAATCAAATATTCACAACAGAAAAGGAGCTAGTTCATTCATCTTTGGCTTTTATGTGAGCTGATAGCTGTTAAATCCAGGGCCTCACGCCTTTCAAAGAACTCTTCTACCACTTAACCTTATGTCCAGCCCTCATTGTTTATTTATGACCATGCAAAATACTCTGATCATAACCACATATATGTAATGATTGTGGAGAAACTACACTAAATTGTTGGTGGAAATTGTGTTAGAAAAGTGGTTTGGGGTAAGTTTGCCTTTCCTTTTTTCTCTTTCTTCCTTCTTTCCTTTCTTTCTTTCTTTCTTTCTTTCTTTCTTTCTTTCTTTCTTCCTTCCTTCCTTCCTTCCTTTCTTTCTTTCTTTCTTTCTTTCTTTCTTTCTTTCTTTCTTTCTTTCTTTCTTTCTTTCTTTCTTTCTCCCTTTCTACTTTTTAATCATTTCACTGTGTCTGAAAGTGTATTGGATTATAAAAATTAATTCTATCTTTGAAAGAAATTATATTCAATAAGGTTCAGGAAGAACTGATAGAAAGTGAGAGCTTGTAAAAGAGGCTGTTTTAAAGTGCTCTTCCAAGAAAACAAACATGAAAACAAAACCAAAACAATTTAAAGTTGAGTTTATGGTAGAGTGCTTATCAGGCATGCATAAGGCCTTGGATTCAACCCTTAGCACCAGAGAGTGGGGAAGGATTGTAAAATAAAAGGAAATAGAAGTACAGTTTGAATAGACAGATGGACAGTTAACTAATATATATAGTAGAAGCAAACCGTGGTGACATGTTTGCCATCCCAGGAAGGCAGAGCAAAGGGATCATGAGTACAAGGCCAACCTGAGTTACATAGTACGATTCTGCTCCCAAAACAAGAAGTATCTGGTAGAAAGCTAGAAAAATAAATCTGGAGCATAGGAAACAAAAAAGATTTTAAAAAGGAAAAGTAAGATCTAGTGGTCTAAAGTAAATGACAGTAGTCTATGGGTACAGTGTGAAGCAGGAAGAGTGTGCTGGTCCCAAAGCCATGTACATATGGGCAACACTATTTGGACTCGTGTGTGTGTGTGTGTGTGTGTGTGTGTGTGTGTGTGTGCACACGCATGTGTGTAGGCATAGCATGTATATGTGCATATGTGTGAGTGTATTACTGTGATATACATCATTGAAGAAGGAAACATGAATCTGAGAAGTGGCAGGGGAAGAGGATCATGGGAGGATTGAAAGGGGGTAAAAAGGGTTGAAAATACTATAATACAGTCTATTATGTATGTAACTCTTAAAAATTGTTCACAAATAAAAAGAGACAAAGAAAGAAACACCATTGTAAAAAAAAAAAAAAAAGAAAAAAGAAAAAAAGAAGAAGCAGGCACTAACTCTGGGAAACCTGTCAGCACACAGAGAGGCAGAAGAACTTAGAAAGCAGGCTGAGATGCAAACTCAGTTAGCTTCTTGGGCCTGCTGTGACAAGTCTACCCAGCATGGTGGCTTCTTACATCAGATAGCTTTCACAGTTTGGGACTCTAGAAATTCCAAATGTGTGTAATCAGGGACGTTTTTGAGGCTTTAAGGGAGAATCTTCTGTGGTAGTCTCAATAAGAGTGGCCCCCATAAGGCTCTTCTGTTTGAATGGTGAGTCATTGGGGAGTGGTACTACTGTGGAGGGATTAGAACTCGTTGCCTTGTTAGAGGAAGTCACTGGGGTTGGACTTTGAGGTTTCAAAAGCTCAAGCCAGGCCCAGTGTGACTTTCTCTTCCTGCTGCCTTCAGATTCAGATGTAGAACTCACAGCCCCATGTCTGCCTGCACACTGTTATGATTTCCATCATGATGACTGCCACATACTCTGGTCGAGTCAGCTTGACAGGCTGTGAAGCCTAAAAGCCACTCACGAGGCAGAGAGTTTCAAGGAAGCTCACCTCCTGGAGTTTAGCCATATACTCATACTCTATTCCCACGTTAGTCTGATGTATGGATCTATGAGCTCTCTTTTAATATTTTATTATAAATGCCCTTTGAGATTAAATTCTGTTATAGTTAGTTTCCCCAGTGTTCCAAGATCCCAGAAGCCTCCGAGCTTAGAATCCTGTGAGAAGGCAGTAAGGAAGTTAACCTATTCAGTAACTAATTAAGCTTTACAATAGACAGAGCCAGTGGCTCAACTGGTCTGCAAAAAGAGCCAGGGAATCTCACTGAGATAGAAATCTTCAGTACAGGCTACATTGCATATTAGAAGCAAGTTAGTTGGTAAATTCTTCTGACAAATAGAGATTCTTCAGTTACTTAATAGTTACACTCATATAAGAATTTAGCAAGGCCTAGGAATTGAGGATGGGGGTTGTGATATTGCATTATTCATGAGGCCTGCCAAGAGCAGAACCCCCTGGTGCTAGCCTTCACAAGGTTCAAAGGTATAGCACTAGAGTGTAAAATCCTTGCCTGTCACTAAGCTGACCCTAGGCAGGACTGCTTTATCTTTACTGTAAACATTTACCTGGTTCCTGTAAATCCTTTTGAAGTCATTTCTTTGTTTTGTACCTGGTAACTTCAATGTACCTTGCCTGCTGTGACTTCTGACCCTTGAATTTTCTGTACTATAAAAAGTTTGATGCTCCACCTAACAAATGCATTCAGATTCTACACAACCTCTCCTGTGTGCATCTGTCTGTCATCTCATCCAATGCTTTGCCCACCTGTGACTAGAGACCCGTTCCACGCAGACATAGGGACCCAGAGGGTCTGCGGCAGATGACAACGTACTAAACCTCTGAACTGCAAGCCAGCCCCAATTACACACTTTCCTTTGTAAGAGTTGCCATGGTCATGGTGTGTGTTCATAGGAATAGAACACTTAGTAACATTCCTTCCTTTTTCAGATTTTAGTTTGCCTTGATGGGTGACTATTTCCCTCCCAGATCTGCCCACATTCACATGAACTTCTCTTGGTGTGTGTTTTATTATAAGAAACTTTGTTAGGAAGGTGGCAACATGGCTCAATGGCTAAAAGAACCTGCAGTTAAGCCTGATAGGCTGAGTCCTTACCACATATCCACACAACAGGAGAGGACTGACTTTCACAAATGTCCTCTGACAATCACAGACACACACACACACACACACACAATTTCAACAAACTGTTTTGAAAGAACACATGTAATTGGATTTGGGGCCCATCTGGAAAATCCAAGTGTATATCACATTGAGATTCTTACCTCTATCTGCAAAGAACCTTTTTTCCAAATACCAGTACATGTGCATGTTTCAGAGTGAGATATGGACACATATTCAATGTGGGGTGTGTCCATTCAACTCATCCTGGGGACAAGGTGGTCAGGAACTGGTGAGGACTGTTAGGAGCAGACAGGGCCTCATTGTCTGCATCAGGCATGAGAAGAGCATTCTGAAGGCTAACTAGAGAAAGAAGGGCTATTGGACTCTGGGTGATGCGCCTTTATCTGGGTACTCTTGATTCAATCTTCTCCAATATAAGTAGAGAGATGGGTAGGTTGTAACCCCAGGGCTGCCGGAGTCCAGAGGGAAAGGTATATGTAAGCAGATGATCTTTTCATTTATTTATTCACTTGACATCTTGATCACAGTTCCCCCTTCCCTGCTCTCCTTTTAATCCCACCCTCAAAAATCCCTCCCCACCTCCATTACCCTCTTCCCTTCTCCTCAGAGATGGGGAAATCCCCCCTGGGTACCATCCTGCCCTGGGACATCAAGTCACAGCAGGACTAAGCACACCCTCTCCTATTGAGGCCTGACCAAGCAGTCCAGCTAGGAGAAGGGAATCCAATGGCAGACAACAGAGGCAGAGACAGTCCCTGCTCCAATTATTAGGGGACCCACATGGAGACCAAGCTGTAGATCATAAGCAGATGAATTTCACAACACTATCAAAGTGCTAAAGTATAAAATGACCAAAGTATTATGAAATTCCAAAGAGAAGTAAACACACACACACACACATAGGTGGTAATCAAATAGATATAGTACAAAATGAAATGCATCTTCTTGCGTCTGATATGGGTTTTCCTCAGTGGTGACTGTCAATCTCTTCATGCAGCATCTCAAAGACCAGATGAATCCATTTGAGATATGGCAGCAGCTGGCACTGGCCTTCTGTCTGACTGATTTTTCTCTAGCATCAAACAAGAATGTAATAAGTGTTCTCTAACTTAGAGAAGAGGAAGACTGGGAGAATCCTTCCAGGAAGTGGCTTTGTGACCAGTGGCTGAGCGTCCAGAGAGTGCTCCGTGGTGTGTAGGAAGAGCTAGAGAGGCTGGAAGCCATGTAGGATCCTGGCAGAACAAACAAGAGTTTGCCAGGGTGGCTGGGACTATTCTCAGGGGACAGTGGATATGGATCCTGCCCTCTGGGGCTGTAACAAAAGGCAGGCCCTGGGGCTGAGGAAGGGATTTTTCTAAGGAAGGGATATGATTGAATTCCCATTTTAGAAAAAATACTTTGTGGGAAGGATTGATAAAAATGAAAACTTGAGTCTGACAGAAGGCCAGTGTTGGCTGATGCCATGTTGCAAGTGAATCCATCTGATCAGTGAAATACTGAGCAGAGAGATCTTCAGTCACGGGTATGTGCAACCCCGTACTTGCTGTTTCAGGAAGTTCTGAACTTAATTATTGTATTGTATTGTATTGTATTGTATTGTATTGTATTGTATTTGCTTGTTTGATTCCTCCCCCCGCCCCGTGTGTGTGTGTGTGTGTGTGTGTGTGTATGTGTGTGTGTGTGAGAGAGAGAGAGAGAGAGAGAGAGAGAGAGAGAGATGTGGTGTGCACGTGGAGGTCAGAGGACAGTACAGGAGTTAGTTCTCTCTTTCAGCCTTAAGTGTCCCAGAATTAAACTTTGACCCCAGGCTTGAAAGTGTGGTCTTCATCTGCTGAGCCATTGCTGGCTCAGTCTGCATTTTTTCAAATTAATACAAAAGGCTGCCAAATTTTATATACCATGCCTTTCCACAGATTAGTTTGATTATATCTTACTGTTACCAAAACAAAACAAAACAAACAAACAAAAAAAAACAACAACAACAACAAAGAAACCACACCCTCAATTATTTTTCTTGTCTCTTTAAGTGTTAGAGATGTGATTATAATTACTTTGGAAAGTGATCTATTTCCTAAAATTTAAAATCATGTTGAAAAGTGTTTTTGAACATAAAGGTAGACTACTTATATTAGGGATTTTATGACTCAATATCTTCATTCATCCTCAAACTTCTTGGTCAGAGGTGAAGTTTGTTGAAATCTCCTCTAGAAAGAAAACCGAATCCATGCTCACCTGCAGGCAGCCTCATGCCCCTGCAGTTTCCCTTTAGTTTCGTCACTGTTAGTGAAGCACCCAGACCTCATAATCTGCCATGAGCATCCGAGGACTCCAGGCCACAGCCCAGTGGCTTGATGTCCTTACTCACTCAAGACAAGTTATGGTAGGTGGCAGCCATACATGTTACAGATCAGTACAGCTGAAGTCACACCCAGGCATGGCTTTTACCAATTAAAAAAAATACATAAGATAAATTAATTAATTAATTAATTTTTAAAAACCAGAGAAAACCTAAACATTTTTGTTGTTGTTTTGCTTTGTTTTGTTTTTTGGTATGGTGTTTCATATAGCCCAGTGTGACCTTGAGCGCACCGGGTGTGACCTTGAGTGCACCATGTGGCTGGACATGACCTTGAGGCCCTGATCTTTCTGCCTCAGTGTTTGGAATGCTACAGTATCAGGTATACACAACAACCTGATTGTGGAGTTTGTTGTTGTTTTGTTGTTTTCCTATTTTATCAAGTTTGGTTTGAGACAAGGTTATGCCATGTAGACCAGGCTGGCCACCAACTCCCAATCCTGGTGCTTCAACTCTGAGTAATGAGATTATGGACTGTGTCATCAAGGCTGGCCTTTTAAAAGCATCCCTACTGGCTGCCTTCATAGTGATAAAAGATGCTGTGCAAACTCCTGGAGGGAACCAACAATGATAAATCTCATTCAGCTGTGAAACTCACACGTTTTAATAACAGCCTGCTAGTAAAATATGCCCACAGATACAAGAGTGGCATGGATGTTATAAGAGTAACCAACCTACCTTTTTGTAACTTAAGGTCCACTCCCTAAGATTAAGCCCATACCTGATACTGCTGATGCACACAAGAACCTGAGACTAGATAGGTAATGGGCCCTAGGGAAAAAACTACTACTATTATTCTGCTAAATTAACATGGCAATAAAATGAGTCCTAATGATTTATTACATTTCCATAGAGTAGCGCATCACTCACCCCTCATCGGAGAAGCAATTAACACAAATCCAGAACTGGACAATGTGCAGATAGTGAGAGATTGGAGTGTTGAGCCCTGAATGGGATGAATGTCTTTATCAAACCCCTCCTCTCAAGGCTCAGGGGTCTATGTAGAAGAAGAGATGGAGAGATGGTGAGAACCAGAAGTGGTGAAAGACTTTAATGAAATATCACTTTCCAGAGATAACAGGACAGACGCATATAAGAAGACTGTATGCATCAAGTTATCCAGACAAAAACCTCATGACAGGGGAAAGGAGATGGGACAAAGCCCCATCCTGCCTTAGTTATGATTACTACTGCTGTGATAAAACACCATGACCAAAGGCAACTTGGGAAGGAAAGACTTATTTGGCTTCCATATCACTGTTTATCACCGAAGAAAATCAAGACATGAACTCTAGCAGGGCAGGAACACGGAGGCAGGAGCTGATACAGAAGCCATGGAGGAGTGCTACTTACTGTCTTATTCAGCCTACATTCTGATAGAACTCAGGACCACCTGCCCAGGCGCTGCCCCACCCACAATGGTCTGGTCCCTCCTACATTGTCACTAATTAAGGAAATGCCCTACAGGCTTGCAGACACCTCATTTTATAGAGGCATCTTCTCAACTAAGGCTCCTTCCTCTACGATGACTTTAGTTTGTGTAAAGTTGACATGACTCTTGTCAGCACAATTGACCAATTGTCAACTTGACACACAAACATCACTATTGAGCCCTTTCTTGTTCATCTCCAAGATTTTACAGATATTATAAAATCGCAAAATCATTTTTTAAAAAATCGACATCACAATATAAAACATATTATGAACTTAAAAGGTCCCAGTCTTTATATATTCAAACACATTAAAAATTCAGTCTCTTTAAAATATCTAGTGTCTTTTAAAATCAAAGTCTTCTAAAACTCTAAAATCTCCTTAAAAGTTCAAAGTCTTACCACTGTGGGTTCCTGTAAAATAAAATAACAAAATAAAATAAAGCCAAATACTTTCTTACTTCAAGAAGGAAAACTAGTGTACAGTCACAATCTGAACAAAGCAAAACCAAATTTTCAATGTGTGAATAATTCTGTCCACCATCTGGGATCCACTAACAATCCAGAAGGGGTCCTGAAAAGAGCTTAGATAACCACCCATAGCACATGACGGCTTATCTCCCAGGTTCAAGCTGGCTCCACTCCACAGCTGCTGCTGTCCTTGGTGGTCATCCCACAGCATTGGCTTCTCTAAAATGTCAGAGTCTCTGCTGTAACTGACAGCACTTTCACCGATAAGCTCTCCTGGGCTGGGCTTTCTTCATGGTGTCAAGCCTCAACTTCTCTGCATGGCCCCTTCAGTCCTGGGCCTTCAATGCTACTGAGGTTATACCTGCCTCTCCTGGCTTCTTACAGTGCCAAACCTCAGCTGTTCACCATGACCCTTTCATGCCTTCAAATCAGTGCACCAAGTCTGCTGCCATCATAAAGCTAACTAGCACACACCTCTAGAGAAGGAACTCATCACAAATGATATCTAATGAGGGAGGAAACTAAGTTTTCTTTAATACAATGATCAGTGATACTGTATTGATACTGATCACTGTATTGATCAACTCCACTCTAGGGTGGGCCTAAAGAAAAGTAGACCCCATAACTTTTGGGTTGTTTGTTCGTTCGTTCCTTTGTTTGTTTGATTGTTTGTTTGTTTTTGAGACAGTTTCTCTGTATAACAGCCCTGGTTGTCCTGCAACTCATCCCATAGACCAGGCTGGCCTTGAACTCAAAGATCCACCAGTCTCTGCCTCTCAAATGCAGGATTAAAGGCATGCACCACCATGCCTGGCTGACTTTATGATTTTTAATGGCATTTTTCTTTTTAAAGAGAGAAAGCATGAACTTAGATGAACCGGAGTTAATGGTAAATAAATAAATGCCCATTAAGAATAGAATTACTCTATGACCCAGCTCCTACCACAGAGATATCTATGCATCCAGATTCTAGTTATACTAGTGAGGGGCTTGAATCTGTATAGATGTCTATCAGCTAATGAATGGATAATGAAAAAGTGGTTCAAATGCAAGACAGAGATACTTTCATCTATAAAAAATAAAATTATGAAATTTGCAGGGAAGTAGATGAAACTGAAAACTGCTCTATTGAGTGACGTAACCCCCGCACAGAAACACGAGAACCACAGTCTCTCTCACAGGTGGATCCTAATTTCAAGTTTTTAAGTTTTTGTGTTTAATTTGACATGTCTTATAGAGACTAGGAAGCTAAAACAAAGACCCCTAAAGGGGGAAGGAGAAGAAGCCTTAAGAAGCGTAGAGAGTATATTAGAACACATGTAACGGAGGGAGGGATACAGGGAATGGAAAGGTCTAAGTGGGATGAGGGCCTTAGGGGAGATGGAGGCTCTCGATGGGGATACCGGGTAGTTAGGCAAAACTGAGAATGGACAAACTAGCATATGCGAACTCAGTATTTGGCAAGTTAGTTTGGTTTTTCATTTTGTTTTTTTTTTAAACAAACAAACAAACAAAAAGGAGATTGAGGGCTGGAGAGATGGCTCAGTGGTTAAGAGCACTGACTGCTCTTCCAGAAATCGTGAGTTCAGTTCCTAGCAACGCACATGGTGGCTCACAACCATCTGTAATGGAATCCGATGCTGTCTTCTGGTGTGTCTGAAAGACAGCTAGCTACAGTGTACTCACTTACATTAAATAAATAAATAAATAAATAAATAAATAAATAAATAAATAAATAAATCTGAGAGAGAGAGAGAGAGAGGGAGGGAGAGAGAGAGAGAGAGAGAGAGAGAGAGAGAGAGAGAGATTGAACTGAGGTACCCTGCATTGGTTTATGATGGTGCTCACAGAAATCATAGGTTATAAAGCCAAAATCCCTGGTCCTGATGTGGGATATTTCTTCATGAATAGGAGGCCCCCGAATGCTGCTAAACAGCACAAGCTATGGTGATCATTTTAGGTAAGACCGTATTACTAAAACGACCATGCAGTTTTATTACAGAACATAAAGCAAAGTGGAGCACACTGGAAGCTTCCTCCTTGCTGGCTAGCTGGCTAGGCCACCAGATGAGAAACGTCATCAGTGAACTGCGTGCTACAGCACAGACCAGGCAAGCACGACTCGCTCATCGGCAAGACTGTTGTGAGGGTGACGCTGCACTTCTGACAACACTGCACTTTCTGACAGGTCGTGAGGCCCGGCACACAGCACACCCATGCCTGGTGCTGTAAAACAGGTCAAAAAAAAGCTCAGGGCTCAGGAGGTCAGAGGCTCTAGGGGAGGAGCTTTCACTGCTGTTCTGCTGAGCAACTATGTTGTCAAACTGCGTTTTAAATACTGATGCTTGTATCCGTACATTACTGCTGCTCTCAGCCCTGGTCAGACAAGCTTCTTTGTACAGTCACTTCAGTCAATGCATAGTCAGCCAAAGGGTGAAGACTATGACAGCCTACCGCTCACTCCTAAAGAGAACGTCTACATTGCACACAAAGCTCAGAAAAGATCACAGAAGAGAAGAAGAAAGATGTAGGAGCTGGGAGACGGGAGGAATGGAGGCAAGTGCTGCATTCTGACACAATATGGCTGTTACACCCAGGGACCCCCAGTACCTGGGCTCAGCTGAAGAAGTCTTGCACAAGGTTTCCAAAGAGATGTGGGGCGGGACTCATGAGGCCTCGCCTCTAGTTGAGGAGCTATTAATGGTTACTGTTGGCAAGGAGCGGGTAGATTTCAGTAATGAGGCCCACTCAACTGATAATTTGCCCAGTTTTCAGTAAATAACCCCACACTCAAGGAAGCAACCCTAATTAAATTCAGAGGGTAATTTTTGTTTTAAAAAAGTCATGAAAGGAGGAGAAGGATTTGTTAAGAGTGGAAAGAGGGTAGTAAGAGAAGGTCATGGGGCAAATGAGCAAAATGCTTTAAATATAGCTATGAAACTGTCAAATAATAAGTAGAAAAGATGGATAATAAATAAAAGTGGTGCTTCTAAAACTGGTTTGTTTACTTGTAAAATTACAATTACAGTAAACACAGCATTAGTTTAACTTCTACCCCGCTGTAGGAATGTTGACCATTGTGTTTGCAAGTTTAGAATGTGTTATCTAACCTTGCAAATATATTCATCTAATATTGCAGAGCGCTCAAAACATCTTGAGAAAGGCCTTTGGAAGTCTCATAGCCTTGCCACGCAGGTTTGCACAGACTCCTGTCCCCTGCTCTTACTACACTCATCCTGTCTGAAGCTTCACAGACCTTGGAAGGGCCAGCCAGCCTGCCTAGGATGCTTTCCCCATCAGGAAGCTCAGGAATTACACATAAGTAGTCCATACCCCACCCATAGTCACTTTCAAAACCATCAGATGATTTTATGTTCTTGGCACACAATACTAAGGTTTGCTGACTGACTAATAGGCACCTCCCTATTCCACACAAGAGCATAGACTCTATGAAATGACGTGTCACAGAAATCGTGATTCACATCTGGCAGGCTGCAGGTACTCACAGAATATTTGTTAGCCAGGCATAGTGACATATACCTGTAATCACACCATTCAGAAGACTAAAGCAGGAAAATCGTAAGTTCCAGACTAGCCTGGGCTATACAAGGATTTCCAGGCCAGACTAGCCTGGGCTATACAAAGATTTCCAGGCCAGCTAGAACTACATAAGGAATCCTAAGCCATCCTGAGCTGCATAAGGAATTCTAGAACATCTTGCACTACATAAGGAGACCTCACCTAACAAGGAAAATATTGTACAAATTTCATATGTGACTAAACTCTAGATTTGACTTCTCACTTTCCACAGCTGTAATGTACTCTGGTCAAGTGATAATGACTAAATGAAAATCTGTATTTATTTATCTTCCTGAACACTAGCCTCTTTAGTTTTTGTCTACAGTACTATAAAATGTAAAAATTAAAGGTCTAATTAATTGTTTCACTTGATGTTCCTTTTATTTATTTGGGGGCCCAGGGGTAGAGTTTCACCAGGTGGTCACGGCCTTAGTCATGTAACCCAGCATGTGGACTTCTTCCCCAAGTAAATAGAGCAGCACCAGCATCTTAGCCTCAGCCAATAGAATGCATTCACCCCCAAGTTCCATCTCACTCCCTGGTCTCATAGAGTCCCTGGTCACGTGGAATAAAGAGCACAAGCTGTGTCACCAAGGATCATCTGAGACGGTCTGTGTTCTGAGCTGCAACACTTGGGGAAAGTCTCTCCCCCAAAGCACTCATCATTGGATATTTGGACCCACGTGCCTGACCAGACCCCCATAGCTCACAAAGGCTTGTCCAGGGACCCCAGCACGGGAACCTCTTTAGTCCTTTTCTAAGAGCCATAATACTATTTCGGCATTCCCAGCTGGACCTGAGTCCTTTGTCGAGGACTCCACTGCACGCACGCATGCACGCACGCACGCACTCGCCACCTGTGCGGCAGCAACTGACTTTCCCCAGGGAGAATCAGAATCTGGACCATGGACCTCACACATTCTAGTCCCCTCTGAGCTAGTGTAATGGTGGCATTCAGACACCCCAGGGGAGAGGTGGAATCCAGAACCATAAATTATGAGTCCAACTGTCATAAGGCATAACAATATTGTTTCATATTTAAAATGAAATCAGTCAAATTCATTGAAGTTTGATCATATACTGTATTGGAATTTAGAAACAAAAAGGAAAAGAAATGGATCGTTTCTCCAAGGAACCACAGAATAGTCAATGCTAAGCTATATGGCACTCCTCATAGTTGCTTTGGGGGATGGAAATAGAAGATTGCTGTGTCGGCTTCTGCAGTAGGTGGGAGCTGCTCACTGGAAGGGCGAGCTTTGTTTTTTCAGGTGATTGTGGTGAGGAGATACTAGTTCAGCCGCCAGAAACCATGCAAGGGAGAGCTCAAATGTTCACATACTCACAGCTAGAAAATAGAGATCTGTTGGAAAATACTGTTGTTCAGTGCTGTCAGACTGAAGAACTCACTTAAGCCTCTAGGAATTGAGGCTGGGTCACCATGAATGGAGGACTGGGCTGCTATGCAGTTGTTCTAGCATCCACACCTGTGCTGGGTCACAGTGAACGGAGGACTGGGCTGCTATGCAGATGTTCTAGTGCCCACACCTGTGCTGGGTCACCATGAACGGAGGACTGGGGCTGCTATGCAGATGTTCTAGTGCCCACACCTGTGCTGGGTCACCGTGAACGGAGGACTGGGACTGCTATGCAGATGTTCTAGTGCCCACACCTGTGCTGGGTCACCATGGACGGAGGATTGGGCTGCTATGCAGATGTTCTAGCGCCCACACCTGTGCTCTGTGCATACCCAGCTCCTTTTCATTCTGACCACCTCCAAAGCAACTTTCAAACTGAATTTGCTGTAGGGGAGGCAGAAGCAGGGGTCCATTTAAAACAGGGACCGGACACAGGGAGAGCTGTCAGAATGGAGGTTGGTAGAGCAGGGGAGGGTTTGTGTATGAACAATATGTGAGACAAGGGAACAAGTTCTAGAAGAAGAAGGAAGCAAAGATGTCCCCTCCCTGTGAACTTGGGAGAATGAACCGGGAGTGGTACAGAGATGATGTTCAAAAGGAACAGGCCATCTTCCCACTCCCCAGCCTGTGACTTCAGCTCTGAACACCTCTGAACACATAACACTCTACAGATAAATCCAAGCCTCACATTTCTTTGAGGAAATAGGTTGACTACAAGATGTCCCAACAGGTTGTGGTGATTTGTGCCTGTCATTTCAGTCCTCAGAAAGCAGAGGCAAAGGGGAACAAGAGGCACAGACCAGAACATATTATGTAAAGACCCTGTGTCTATAAGGCAAGACCCTGCCTCTAAAATAAAATGAAATTTAAAATACCAAAAGCAGAAACCCAGATGCTACCACAACACATGGCATATGCCCTAGATTATCCTTCTCAGGCATGGGGAAAAAATGTGTAAAATCAGGTTTTTCTGCATTCCCCGTCTCACACTTTGGAAGAAGTCATTTGGGTCTGTAATGACCTCAGTTTGAAAACTGCATTGGGGTGGGAATGAGCTGGGACTGTCTGCGGACACGGATCCCAGGAGTGGGAAAAACTCTTCCAATGAATGCAAAGAATGTATGTAGTACACAGGTTGTAAGACGATGTCAAAATAATCCAGACACCAATTCTCACAGCACCCAGCTCACCTGGCAGGTCTAGGCCATGTCTACAGTAAGGCCTACGATCCAGCATGTTATCAGCTGTGCCTCCAGAGTTCCTGACATCACTTTTCATTCAGCTGACACCTCTGAGAAATGGCAAGCCCAGAGCCTCCCGTCCCCTGCTCTCTGTGATGGATGTCCCCACCTCCTCCATGTTGACTGAACTCCTCTGGATTGGACAGCTGCCTGCCTCCACTTGCCCTCCTTGAGTCACAGAACACCAAGGCTTCCTTTGAAGCAAGACCACAGAGTACAGCATTTTCCCTCTGGGGGATTGCTTGTTCAAACAGATGTATGAGTGCTCGTTGGAGAAACTCACTTGTTCCTTTGTGTTTGTTTTCTGCATACAATGAGGAAGAATAAAAAGAGGGTAATCAGGGACTTCCAGGTTTCTTATCAAGGCAGAAGAAAACTAAAATTGAATATTAGCAATAATGTAGCATTAGAAGTAACGTTTCACTTGCTAAGGGTCCTGTCATGTGGATCAGGTTTTCTTTAACATCACAAGTGTGACAGAGCATGTTACCAAAGTGTGTGTGTAACACATGCACTCCATAGACAAATATAGATATCACACTCCATAGTTAAACGAAAGGACTATTTGTATGTCTCTTTCTCCCTCCTCCCATTTAGCTCCTGCCTTACACACTGAATTCAGTGTCCCTGATGTCAGTGAAAAATCAAGCATGCTCTTGCAAGCAAGGCTTCAACCAAGCTAGTTCATCTGACTCATTCCAGCGTCTTAATTACTATGTGTTCTCTTTAACAAGAGAGGCCACTGTTCTTGTTTAATTCAGCAGGTTCTGGCAGAAACATTTTAAGAAACCTGATTGCAACACTTCCTGCAATTTACAGTTACTGTTTTACCTGTGCCCCAGAGTGCAATAGTAGACCCCAAAAGCTGTGGTTAAGACAGAAACTGTCAGGCTTTACCCCTTGTGCTCACTCACTCCTGTGTCCATTGGTTAATTGTCCATAAATCCTGGATTCACTGGAGACATGTTTCAGACATGCTTTGAGTCTTGTGCAACTGACTGAAGCCAAAGTTTGGAATGAGAAGGTTTTTACTTTTATGAGCATCTAGTGTGTGTTTTCCCCCATTTCTTATATCATTCAAAACTACCTCCATTAATAGGTTTAGTATTATCCCCATTTTATAAGTCTGGAAGAGTGAGATTAGTGAAGGAAGTGAGCCTTCCAAGAATCCATAGTGCACAAAGTAGAGAAATGGTGGATGTACTCAGATACGTGTGGGTTGTCTGCAGGTCCAGTGTCGCTCAATATCTGGGATACACCACGGCACAAAAAGAAGAAAAGAGCTTTCCTTTCCTTTCTTTCTCTGTGAACACAATCTGCAGGCCTGGCAGAGAACATGCTAGAATCGCCTGAAAGCCTTTTCAAACATGAGTGACCATTATTCACCATGGCAACAAAATCAGACTGAGAGCAAAGCCTGAGCACGGGAATTTCTCTTAGAAGATTCACAGTCAGGTCATCCCCATGGAGCACACAGGTCATCCCATGGAGCACACAGGTCATCCCATGGAGCACACAGGTCACCCCATGGAGCACACAGGAATAGTTCCTCTCACGAAATTACACTCTACCCAAGAGCTTTCCTTCACTGTGTGAGCGAGCGTTAGAAAGAATAAAAGTTCTCTTTGGTGACATCAACAATGAAATGAACAGACTTTGCATAAATCAGATTACTTTTACTGACCTCATCTAATCACTTGATGGAGCAAAGGACTAACACTGATTTCCTCCACCAAGCAAGGAGGAATTCTGGCCATCAGTCAGCCTTCTGATCTCAGAGGCAGGTTCCATTGTTGTTGTTATTGTTGCTGCTGCTGGTATTTTTTGTTTGGTTGTTTGTTTGGTTTGGTTTGATCTTATTTGGTTTTTGTTTTGGTTTTATTTGTTTGTTTGTTTTTCAGTTTGTTTTGTGTTTCCAGCTTGCTGATATAATGCTACAAATTTTAGTCTTATACATTCATAATTGTGTAAATGAACTCTTCTCCCTAATATAGAAAAGTCTAAAATCTAAAATACACAGAAAGAAATGCTAGGAAGATGGCCAAATACACTGAAGGAAGACCTGATGGGATGGCTAAAGAACTTAGTCTTTACCTACCGGAAACTGTAGATGTTTTCAGATAAACCGAAAAGCTTACCCTTGGACACTCTCCACAAAAAGGAGGGGGAGGGGAGGAGGAGGAAGAAGAAGAGGGAGAGGAAGAGGAAGCAGCAGCAGTAGTGTATGCTGGGAGCTCTCCTATGGTCCTTTTCCCTTTAAGCTGATATCCCCTACCCTGAGAAGCAGCTATTGAGGAACATGTAACTAGTTGGAATTGGAAGTGTGCCTAAGCGTGGTTACCTCATTGTTACAACAAGATCCAACAAATTATCCAAGTTTGAAGACAAAGAAAAGGTGGAATATAGTGCTGAGTAATGGGGCTCTGGGTCCTCGTGAAGGCACCTGCATGTTCTGAGATCATGTTAGACTCTGGATCTGTCTTCTGATGAAATAACCATAAAAAATTGTCCAGGATTTTAGACTTAAGGATTAAAACAGCAGGGCGGGGCTGGACGGAAGCTTCAGTGGCTGAGAGCTCTCAATGCTCTCTCAGAGGACCAAGGCTTGGTTCCCAGCATCTACAGCATAGCAGGGGCTCACAACTGCTTGTAATCCCACTTCTCCCTCCATGGACTCCTGAAACGCACACGGTTTCATAGCCTCCCAGGCACATACTTATACAGATGAAAACACTAAATAAGTAATTCTGTAAAGCAGAAGGGAAGCAGAGAAAGGGTAATAGAAGAGCTATGATAGGAAAGCAGAGGGAAAATGTCTGGGGGACTGAAGGGGACCCTGGGAGAAGCCAGTGAGAAAGAGGGAAGAAATAAAAATAAACTGTGATGAGTTTGTAGTGCGTGTGTGAGTGTGCAAGTGTGCAAGTGTATGTGAAAATACCACAATGAAACTCATTACTTTGTATGTTAATCCAAAGCTTAATAAGATGAAGTTATATAAATAAAATAATAACAAATAGTAGTGGTATTTAATAATAATAATAATAACAATAAATAATGGTTAAAACAAAAACAGCAAGAAGCTGAGCATAACGATAGATTCCTGCAATCCCAACACAGGAGCCTAAGGCAGTAAGAGTGTATACTAGAGATTCTATTTATAAAAAAGACTTAGAAGAGGGGAGGAGGAATAGGGACTACAGTTACAACGTACAGCCTTAAGTTGGTTTTCAAAGACTGCTCATAGCTGAGACTGGATAAGCAATTGCTCAGATGTTACCAGTAGAAGGAGAAACTGCTAGCCACAGATTTGTTTCAAAAGTGGTTTTGCAGGGATGTATGTTTATTGCTCTGCTTTGTGGCCCTCCTGCTGGTAGCAAATTGTGCCTGTCTTCAAAGTGTCCAGCTTGCCTTTTTAACTTGCCTGCATCTGTCGGTTTTCTTCCACACGCTCTTCCTCCTGTGAGATCCACTTCAGTCATCCAGTCATTCAGTCAGTGCGGATTCCCTACCCTCCTAAGTCCCACACTCTGGGGGATGCTTGGAATGCAATGGTGAGCATAGGATAGACCCTTGTTCTCATAATTTGTGAAATACTCCAACAGTGAAAGGGGGCTAAAGGGGGAGATGGTCCAGAAATTACTGAGCCAACTTCTGATGGTCAGCATTGGCCTGACTGGCACACTGCAAGTCCTCTGCATTATTGCAAATTTCTAGAAACTTTATAGGAGTCGAATCCGCATGAGTATAGATTTCATCTAATATTTGTATTAATTTTTCAAGAATTTCATATGATCTATTTTAATCATACTCGCCCCCTGTCTTCTCCTTAACTCCACCCCCTCATACCTTCCCTAACTTTGTGTCTTTTTGTTTTAATGGATAACCTATCACCACCCATTTGTGCTGCCCATATACTCTGGGTGCAGGGCCATCTACCTGAGCATGGTCAACTGAGTAGGAGCCACATTCTCAAAGAAAACAGACTCCCTGTCTCTCAGAAACCACAAAGTGTTCATAGCTCTTCACTTTGGCATGAGGGCTCTTGAATTCCTTCCTACTCCATGCTAGAATGTTGACTGGGTTGATCTCGTGCAGGTCTTATGCAAGAGCACCAGCTGCTATGGGTTTATGAATAGAGTGGTCTTGCCATGTCTAGAAGACCAGTCCAGCCCTCCTTCAACTCTGGCTTCTACAATCTTTCCACCCCTTCTTCTGAGATGGTCTCCTCAGCACTGGAGAGACAGGATGATATAGATATACCATTTGTGGCTGAGCAATAAGTGGAGAATCTTACAGATAGGAGATATTCAATGTGAAATGAATGTTTCAGAGCCCTCTTTCCCTCCAACCTCCTCCCTACCTCTTCTTTTCTACTTAACAGCACATTTGAATTTCAGATGTGCTTAAGGGCAAGATATAAGTGATATCAGACTGTGTACACTCCTATAGGAGACTTATAGCAAAGAGACAAGAACCACACAAATCCACACCATATCTAACTTCAGCCTGGACAGTGAAGGAAAGAGACACACAGAAAGGACAGGGAAAGCTCACACAATCTTAGACTCCAGGCAGGCACCAAACACAGGTACCTTTACTCCACTTTCAGAAAATCATGCAATTACTCCATCAGTCTCAGCCAACATTAGGAATATTGTGATTCTCTCCCCGAGCTGCTTCACAAACTGTCTCCCATTTCCATCCCCCAAGAGGGGCTGATTTTCGATTGTGTGGTCTCACTGCTTAGTGATTGTGAACGGACTATAATCCCTTTCTGTGGGATCTGCCACAGAGTCGCTGTGGTGTCTGGCTACGCCATGAGTTTGCCTTAATGGCTACAGTGGAGGCTCCCATCGGCATCAGCAGAGAGCATAAACACTGATGCTACGTCCCATTCCAAAAGAGTCTGGTTCACTTGAGGTTTGAAACACCCTGGTGATTTTCATGGGCATCGATGACTAAGGACATCAGGCAGGTGTGATTTGGGAAAGACTACTCTGGTTTCACATCTGCCCCTTACCCATAGCTTTGATGTGTGGAATTCCATTGCCTGCTTTTGTGAAGGATGTACACTTTGCAAGTTGGATTCTGCCAAGAGTGGTCTCAGCTTTCTCTGGATCTGAGACCCTCTACACCATGCACGCGTTATTTACTGTGACTGGTTAGGCATATTTCAAGGATTATAACTTTTTGAAATGTATGGAGGGGGAGATTTTGGGATGTATAATTAAATCTTGGGGCTGGGGTGGGGAGGACCTGAATCTTCCAGCTCAGTCTGGGGTTGCAGCGGGAGCATGTTTACCCCAACAAGCAAAGAACAAAAGTGAGTATGAATTTGGGACTGTAATGCTGAAAGCTTAAGATTTTCTCTAAATTCAAGCTTAATAAGCTTCAGTTGTGACCCATCAAGGTGCATAATCTTCAATGAGATGGCCAAAAAAATCCCAAAGTCAGCATCATCTCATGAAATACAAAGGAAAAGGCCACAACCTTAGGAACACATATGCACATGCACAAAGGTCCTTCACTGAAAAAATGAGCACTTCTAATTATATAAGCCACAGAGCTGATCTGAGAGACAGGAGCGTGGGGGCCTGAAAAGCTGACTGGGGACAAAGGTCAGGCTGGGCTGTGGCAAGCATCCAGGCTTCAGTGCCTTAGAGAGAAAGTGAAGAAGGGAGGGGCTGTCCAGAGGAATGGGGATGGAGAAAGAGTATGAGGAAACTGGTGTGGAGTTGGCAGTGAGCAGAAGGTTTAAGAAACAGGGAGGAAGCTGGCCAGATGGAATTTAGAAGACGTAGTGTAAGTCCTGGGGAAACATTCTGGATTGATACAGAGAGAGCCATTCATTATCTTAATCAGCTCTGGTGTCATCTACCCACTCACACAGGACAATCTGCTGTCCTCCCGGGTCTAGGAAATGTTGCAGGTGAAGAGTGTTTTAATTTCTAAATGCGGGAAAGCACCAGGCTCCTCAGCAAGGAGCTGAAAGGAGTGCTTTGTGAAGCACTGCTTCTTGGAAGACGCTGGAAGGGGAAGACAGAAGCACACACACAGGTGCAGAGGACTGGGGAGTTTCGAAATGGCTGACCTGAAGCTTAGAAGCCCAAAACAGATGACCCTGCAAAAGAAACAAGGGACGCATGGGTGAAAGAGGCATGTTGAAATAAGGACCTACAGGAACTTGTCATTCTCTATTAATTATGTAGGTGGTAAAGAAGAAAAGGATGAGTCACAATTATTCCTGGGCTGTAAGCCTGGGGGATTTACACACTGGAAACCTGAAAAACCTTGTGAGTTGCTAAGATCCTGGGACCCATGTGGCAACACAGAGATGATCAATAACTAAGTCTACGTGTCGTCCCTGTGGAAGGCTCAGGATGCATCTGTGCATTCACCTGAGTCTAAGTACAGTTTTCTAACACATACTCAGAACCAGCAGGGCAAGTACTCCCTAACACCCGCCACAGGGAAGGACACCCATGGCAAAATGCACCAGTACCCCATCCCATAGTTCAGTTTGGAGAATTACAAGCTATAAACTGACCTATTTTGATTTTAGATATTAGTTTGCTAAAGTTATGTAACAAATCTCCGTACATTGGCTAGCTTAAAGAACAAAATGACATTTCTTTCTCACAGTTCTGGAGGCCAAACGTTCTGAGACAAATTTGCATGGTCTTGGCTTGCATGGCCAGGCGGTATATCCCCGGCATCCTCCTCCTCCTCTTATAGGGATACTGTCATTGAGGTGCACAGAACGGCCTCGTTGAGCATCCTTTACCTATTCTGGCCTTGCCTCTGAATGCCATCACGCTTTGCGGCCTGGGCATAGGAATTCAACCTGTGAGTGCTGAGGAAGATAATCCACTTCATAACACTCAGTGTGTTTTCTAGCTGTTCTCTTGGGAATAACCAATATTTGGGAATCGGAAACTTAAGATAAAACATTGCTAAGAAGCCTAGCAAGATAGGTCAGTAGATAAAGGCACTTGCCACCAAGCCTGACTGACCAGAGTTCAATTCTAGGAACCTTTATGTGAAAGGAGAAAAGTTACTCCTACAAGTTGTCCTCTGACCTCTATGTGCATGGGTGTGCACCTGCATGTATACATAAATACCTTCATGAACACACCAAAAAAAAAAAAAGTAATTTAAACATTTAAAGGCTACTGAAAGGTTGGTTTCTCCTTCCAAAATGAAAAGGAAATTAATTTATCATGCACGTCCTAGGAAATGCATAGGTAAAAACACAATATGCAACTAAATTTTTATTCTTTAGTTCCATAATTATTTTTAATTTGTTAAGAAAGAGGGAAAAGGGCATTTCCTCTCACTATCTTTGTAGCTCCTATTTCCACAGTGGCATGTGGATAGTGTCCCTCCAAGCATTCATTTTTCCCATGTATGCATGTTCCTGTACCTTCCTTTATAGAGCATGATACAGCAGAAAACAAGGCCATCAGGTCCCCCTCACAGCACTTTTGTAATTCCATTTAAAGCTCAGATAGGCAAATGCACCATCAGAGTAATGTGTGTCAAAGGCTAGATGAAGTCTGGCTCATGATGCCAGAGATGGTCAACACAGTGGCCCTTGCCCAATCTCTGGGATTTATAAAAGGCTTCCACAAGAACATGACATTTCAATAGCTACTCAGAGAATGAGGCAAGCATATTCCAATCAGAAAGTGACTATCACAGTTCCAGGTGAGAGAGTGAGCCAGCTCCCTCAGGGCAGTTGGAAGAATTTCAGTACGCTGGGAAGTGTTATAAGAGGTCGTCAGGAGGATGAGAAGGCCAGCGCACAGGCGTGCCTTAGAGAGTTCATGCACTCCTCTGGCACAGGGGGGCTGTGGGAGAGACTTAAACTGCAGACTTGTACCTCAACGC
This sequence comes from Mus musculus, assembly GCF_000001635.26. Lineage (NCBI taxonomy): Eukaryota > Metazoa > Chordata > Mammalia > Rodentia > Muridae > Mus > Mus musculus. The sequence continues at coordinate 10,285,339 of NC_000069.6, forward strand.
ACTTACTGGGACGACTGGACAGAGCAGACGAGTCAGAGGAGAAGGAAGACACTTGTTAGCTTGCTGGAAGAGTTAAAAGTAAATGATATTGGAAGTAGGGTCTTGACAATAAAGAAAAGTGAACCAGGTGGCTTCTAGTGCTACAGTCAGACCCCACAAAGCACAGTCGAGTTTTCTACTCTATTTTGTTCCCTGGTGTCATAAATGCCTCAAGTACTGCCTGGCACAGAGTAGATTAATTAGATAGCCACTTCTTTTAGGTATCTTATGGAATAGTTAGATAAATAAAGGAGAGAGAGAGAGAGAGAGAGAGAGAGAGAGAGAGAGAGAGAGAGAGGGAGGGAGGGAGGGGGAGAGGGAGAGGCGGAGGGAGAGGGAGAGGGAGAGAGAGAGAGAGAGAGAGCACTCCTGCCTCCACCACCATGCCTGCGTTAGGATCACATTTTTCCCTAAATATTTGTAACTCATGCGGATGTGGGACATAATATGAATTGAAAACACTGGGCAGACTTGGGTTCAGGAGGCTCGTGGTGCTGTTTCTGGGATAGGAAACGAGAGAAAAGCACCAGCTCCTACACCCTTCTCAAATGTCTCAATGGAAATGCAAGGGAGCTGGGGGGCTCATAAGCCATTCCTGCTTTAGGAATATATGAATATTTAGTTTAATTTTCACAAAACCCATGTTCAGTGTGATCATGGCTGGGAGCCTGTAAAGCCAACAGAGGATCAATAGAAGGGGTCTGGAATGTGCCCAGTAAACTTGATTGATTCATTCATTTCTCTCTCTCTCTCTCTCTCTCTCTCTCTCTCTCTCTCTCTCTCTCTCATCACCATGTCACTCAGTCTGACCTCACATTCATGACCCTTGTCCCTTGTGCTCTGCTCTCCAAAGTGCTTGGGTCACACACATGTGTTATCACACTTGATACTGCCAATTAGTACCAACTAGAGCAACATCATATTCTATAGTTAAAATGTGGCTCTTCTATTACTCTTTACCTTAAAAGAATTTTTTTCTGTATTTTGTGTCTTAGTTAGACATCTGTCTATGTGTCTTAGTTAGGGTTTCTATTGCTGCGATGAGACACTATGGCCAATAAGGAAGCTGGAGAGAAGTTTTATTAGTCTTGCACTTCATCAAAGGAAATCAGGGCAGGAACTTAACAGGAACCTGGCCTGGAGGCAGGAGCTGATGCAGAGGCCATGGAAAGGTGCTGCTTACTAGCGTGCTCAGTGCTCTTTCTTATAGAACCCAAAACCAGGGCACTGGTTGTAAAACTTTATCTTAATTTACCTCCTCAAATGACATGGGAATTTTCATGTGCAGATGCTGAGGGTCCGTGTCCCCAACTGATTTTTGATTAATCAATAAAGAGCAATGTCCAGTGGCTGGGCAGAGTGAAAGAGGCAGAACTTTTAGAATTTCCAGGCAAGAAACTTGGGGTGGGGGTTGGGGTGGGAAGAAGGAATTCTGTCACGAGAGGGGGGTAGAACTGACCATGCTGTGAAGGAACAGGCTAAGTGGCTGAAATGCAGGTAGAAAGAAAACGTGGCCCCACCCCACGGGAAGGCTGCCCAGAAAGCAGCAGGGCAGCAAAGATAAAAATGCAGATTTAGAAAGTGTTAACTCAGGAATACTGGAGGGGAGTGTGTGCTAGCCGCAGGGAGGTGTGGAAATGCCCAGCCGTTGAGCTAGTAAGGCATATTAAAAATATCACTGTGCGTGTGCATATGCGTGTGTGTTTCATTCATGAAGCCAGAGCTCCTGGGCGAGTGCAGAACTTCGAGACCTGCCCGGAGCTCAATGTGGATGAAATACCCACCACTACAACCACCAGCCCGGGACTGCACCACCACAATGGGTTGGGCCCTCCCCCGTCAATCACTAATTCAGAAAATGTCCTTGGAAATTATGGAGGCATTTTTTCAGTTACAATTTCCTCTTTTCAGAATACTCTAGTTTGTATCAAGTTGACACAGGACTAGCCATAACAGTGTATTTAGTATACATGTGGAGACCAAACAATTATGCGTGCCATTTTTCAAGCATGGTCTACTTTGGTTTTGCAGACAAGCTCTTTCTTTGGACTAGCTTGCCAAGTAGACTAGGATTTTTCTCCACCCTCCAAATGCCAGGATTACAACTATATGTCAGCACACCCAACTTTTTAATGTGAGTTCTAAGGATTGAATCAGGTCCTCATGACTACCCACAAGCACTTTTACAACTGAGCTATCTCCTTCATCTTTGAGTCACATTTTAATAGAATTTAAAAAAATAAAACAATGAGAAAAATTAAAAATAGAGCAATGAGCCAGATGATGGTCTTAGGTTTGTTTGTTTGCTTATTTGTTTTTTTGTTTGTTTGTTTTTAAATAACGTAAGATGGGGCATTGGGCTAGGCAAAGACAATCTGGTCTCCAGTCCAGCTGAGGTGGAACCCCTGGACCCTGTGGTGATAATTCACCTACGTGGGACAGAAGGAGTTCTCTCATGTCTCCTGGAATTCTGGCTCCTGTCAAAGTTACAGACCCCACAGCCCCCACAGCCCCCACAGCCCCCACAGCTCCCACAGGAGAAGCATGGCTAACAGTCACATAAGCAATGTCCCAAGCTTCTGATCTTCAAGCTAAACTCCTCCCCAGTTACCTAGCAACAGTAAGATAAAGCAGCCCACTATAAGAGGGGCTGTTTGGCCCCTCCTCACTCTCTCACTCCTCTTGCTCTCTTGCTCTTACTCCCCTTACTTTCTCCTTGCTCTCTCCTCTCCTCTCCTCTCCTCTCCTCTCCTCTCCTCTCCTCTCCTCTCCTCTCCTCTCCTCTCCTCCCCTCCCCTCCCCTCCCCTCCCCTCTCCTCCCCTCCCCTCTCCTCTCCTCTCCTCTCCCTCTCCCTCTTACTTTCTAGCCTTTCTTCTCTCTCTGTGCTTTTTTCCCCCTTCTCTCCTCTTGGCCATGGCTAGTCTCTCTCTCTCTCTCTCTCTCTCTCTCTCTCTCTCTCTCTCTTTCTCTCTCTTACCTTTTCTCTTCCCCCTGACTTTCTACAATAAAGCTCTAAAACTATAGACTATCTCTGGATTCAAGTCCCGCTGTGCAGACTCTCTCCTGTGTGGGAACCTCTGTCTCATAACCCCAGAGCTTCAGGGTGTTGTCCCAGGGCCCTGGTAGGGGGCTGCCATTTGTCCACCCCCTGTTGAGTGGGGTCAGTGACTTAGATGCCCACCCGGGGCTGAGTGGAAAGTGTCTGGCAGCTCTCCTGCATCTGCCTGCCCAGAGCATAGGAGGAACTCTGGCTGGATGTGGGCTATCCTCCCTCCCCCCTCTTTCCCCTTCCCCTTTTAGTTCCCACTAACGTAAGTTTTGAGTTGTGGAAATAGTTGCAATAAGAGGGGAGCACTGGCACATGCTCATTTGAATGTATATTTAGCACTGCAGTTAACAATTCTCCTTCCTCTTTCATGAGAACTGACTCGTGTTGAATGGAAAGCAGCAGAAATGCTTTGTGGCTTTCTTGTTCTCTATGCCCTCTCTGCCAGTGAGCTGAACGAAGGTATGAGAAACATGTAATTAAATGCATGGTTATGCAGTAGACTGTCATGCCTGACTGTCAGGTGGCTAGTCACACCTGTCATCTCATCTGGGAAGCTGAGGTAGGAAGGGTGCTGTGAGTGAGAAGTTAGCCGGAGCCACATAACCAGTGCCAGGTCATCCTAGGCTACAGAGAAAGAGCCAGCCTCAAAAGAAGTAATAAATAAATAACCAAACAACCTAGTGTTTAATTAAAATAGGTTAGTGAACAGATATGCAGAAAGTGAAGCAAAAGCTCAGATGTTTGAAAAGGAAATTTAGCTTTAAAGTATCTGATTAAAGCTAGGTGTGACTGAGACCCTCCTGTAGCCCCAATACTTGGAGGACTAAGGCAGGAGGATCTTGTACTCAAAGCCACCTTGGGCTACACAGTGACACCTTCTCTCATAAAGCCAAGAGGAAATAAATAGTCTTAATTTTCCAGAAGAGTTATAATTAATAAAAAACATAAATTCTTAGAATTAAAAAAAAATCCAAGGGAAAAAATAGAACTTTCCTCTTCAGAGCCAAAGATTCCGGAAAACATCTCAGCCACTGGCTATTGAGCCTTTTCTCAACTTCACTTGAATATCTCTATACTAAAAATACTGCCTCTAATTTATATATGCAATCAGTCTTTATTGATTATAGGACTTCGAGCATAGGGAACTCACTCCTCTCTTAATCGCCTCTTCTGTTTAGGAGATTCTGTGTTCTGATATCTTTTTTTAAACTCTCCCTTTATTGGACATTGTTGTGCCTTCTGAGGTGGACAAGATACCACTAGCTGTCTTGCAAATGTTTCAAGACAGCTAATGTTTATACTTCAAGTATTTGGGCTCTTGTTTGGTTTCCCAGATGGAAGGAAATTAAGACTCAAACCTCCTTCTCATCACTGGGCTTCCTCTTCTCTTGGTTATTCTCACAAGTCTCCTCCTCTTGATTTGAACTAAACAGCTCCGCAGACAGAAGTCAAGGCACGGAGTACAGTGCTGCTGTAAGGACGGGTTACCGCTCTGCTCTCAGGAGGAAGCTTTAAACCACCGGTTTCTGTCTCTTCTTGGTTGGATATGCTAATTAAAAGATAAGATCATAGCTTTTCATTTTGTTTTCTATAGGAAGTCTTTTTCTTAATCAGCAGGAAGATAGAAAATGAAGCACTTATTATAAGTAAAAAGTTATGTCCTAGAATTATTTAACTTGGTCTTTAAATCCTGAGTAGGCTCGAGCAGATGAATACCCTGGGCACCCCGTGGCCTTGGGCCTCCATGGGCAGGAGGAGCACATTGGTAAGGGGAGTCTGAGAAGCCAGTTAGGTCAGGAGCTATGGGAGCACAGAAGGATGAGGTTGCACAAGTTTCCCTCTGGGCCAAATGGACACAAGAATTGCACAGGCATTTTTATTCTTGGCTAATGGAGAATTGGTTTCCATGGCAGGCTCCTTTCTATGGTGTCTTGGGTTCTGAAACGAGGGGAAATGCTAGAGTCTTCCCAGAAGAGAGTGTGGGGGTTGGGTTAAAACAAAACCCAAGCCATAAAGTACAGGAGGACACAACCCTCTCACACACTGGAGAAATATAAGTCAGAGGGAGTCTTGTACACACCTTAGAGAGAAATTAGGGTCAGAGTTCTGCCAGTTCCCGCTATGATAACTTGGGAGTCTGTGCTGTTTGCCACTCTGGGAAGTGCCATTGGTGTGTGTGTGTGTGTGTGTGTGTGTGTGTGTGTGTGTGTGTGTTCCACTCTAAGCTGGGCCTGCCTTCTCTCTCTCCCCTCTAGCTGCCCTGTGCCATGTACCTGCTCTGAGTCAAGTTAGCCACAGCCTCAGCGATCACAAGGCTGAGGTAGCTGGGGCGTGTGAGCTAGAAAAGCGCTTCCAAATGGAAGAACCTGGATAGTACAAGGATGATTCTGTTGTCCTGGTGATTTCATTGGCTGGAAACTTGTACCATCCACTCAACAAAACCCCTACTATGTAAGAAGCTTCCTCCACCTTAGCAGACAAGCCAGCAAATATAGCTTGTGCCTTTAACATTCTCTTTTGTGTTCTTACCTCAAATTCCATCCTCCTCTGGCCCCAAATATTTTTAATTAATTTTTAAAACCATGCTTTATTTTTACATATTGTAATACGATTTACATAAGAAATAATACTGTAATAGAGTAATTTGGTATTGTTTTATATGGAAGCAAGTGGGGGGCATTTTTTCAAGTTTCAAAGTCCCTCTGCCAATAACAAATTTTAAAAACACTTTTTCTAAGTGGGTTGATATAATACATATATTCAGTAACTAGTCATGTTTTATTTCTACTGAAATAAATGGAATTAAAAGGCAAGCCCAAACGTTTTGCCTCTGGAAGAGCGCACTTTGGATTCTTTAGGAATGCAAAGTTTTTACTACTTCAGTACACAGAGTTGAATTTACATGCCCACCATGTAAAAAAATACTACAAATTGAAACTAAACAAAGTTAGTTTTATTAGATATCTCTTGGGACACTTAGCAATTCTTCCCTGGGAAGCAAGTTTATGGGTTCATTTGCTGGTTTGTGCCCAGGTTTCCTGACATGGCCAAACTCAGTTTTCTTATAGATCTAGGCCCTGCCTCTGTCCTTCAGCCAAGATGCTAGGAGGATGGGTTGGATGGAGGCTAGGGGAACATGACAGGACAGACTCTGTCACATGATCCCATGAGGCTCCTCTCCTTTTGCCAGGAACCTTGATTTCTGCGTACAGTGGCTGTGGGTGGCGGGGCCTTAACCAGCCCTACTTGAGCTGACCCAGAGAAGTCCTTCCTGCTCTCAGAGTTCATCCTCTTAGACAGCGCCGGCTGCGGGGTTCCTGAGAGTCCCCGATGCCCCGTGAGACCACCGTTCCTGCTCCCTGGACGGGAAAAGGAGAAGGGTTCTCCTAAACGCCACAGCAGGAGGAAGAATTTCATTGCTATATGGCCCAACAATAACTGAGGAGCACAGTGGAGTCCTGCAGAGTTCCGACGGTTGTTGGAATGCAAGGCTCAGACACTAGTGTATGGGAAATAGTGTGCTCGTTCATCTCTTCATCCCGCCACTCTCATCCTAGCCAAACCGCAGTCGATTTTTTTTCTCCATTTGAGTGACTCAATTTCTCATTTTGAGAAAAAAAAAAAATCAAGTCCAAATTGTCCCTGCCTCCCACTCCTATCTGTTCCTTGCACCCCTGGAGCTGCACAGGAGGCCCTGTCCTGGGCTTCAAGGTCATTGTCTGGGTTAGCCTCAACAATGTAACAAAGAACCATTCTCTCCATCTTACAGAAACTCAGATTTCAACTAGGTCAGTTTCCACAGGAGCCCCAGCTGGGAAGGGCATGGGGGCTCCAAGAGCAGGACACTGTGACATCCCAGTCCATGTTAAACCCCAACAAGTCCCCTGCAACAGTAACTCCCCAGGCCATCTACATGGCCTGGTGAAGCCAAACTCCTTTGCAGTGACACTGGGTCACAATGGCAAAGGGGATGGTCACACACGTCATCACAGGGGGCTGTTCACCTCAACCTCTGTCTTTTCTGAGAACACTGTTATCTTTCAGCAGACATTGCAAGCCACAAAGTTTAGTAGAGTTTGACAGATTTTCTTTTTTCCTCCCAAGTTCCGATCTATTTTCATTATTTGTCTTTGGCAAATCATAATTGTTCTGAATTCCCAAGCTCTAAAGCAGAGTGATTATTTCTCTTTCTGAACTTTCTCTGAAAGTGGATCAGAGCTCCGCACTAGCCTAGGCTTGAGTTTTGGCAGAGCTACTGACAAAAAGGGAAGCGAATCTTTCCCTCTCCTGGCACTCACTGTAGATTAGATTCTAAAGTGTACTGGTATTTAAAATGCTGATTTATTAAAAAGAGGCTTTGCGTAGCTTTGAGATGGTTGTCAAGCAGGTTTTTCACCCTGTGGTTTATGGTGAGGCTCTGTAGTGCAGCCAGATTCAAAAGTGGTGAGGTTAATTCGGCTTTAAGCCTGGAGGCACAGGAGCTGGCACCCACAGTAGGAGCCATGTGACTCTGCCATGTTCTGGAGAGAGCAGGTGACTGGGCAGTTCGGGCCTTCATTTCTTCTTGGTTGTGAAGGAAACTAAAATGGTGCTGCCATCTATCTGTGTATGGGCAGAGCAAGGCGGGAGGAACCAGGCAGGCTTTTTCCTGACCAGCTCACTCCGAAGGCTGAGTTCCCTTGGGATTTTCTTGATTTGGGAGATCTGGTCTTTACCGGCAGGCAGTTGTGTGTGTCCCAGGAGGGTCAAGAACTCTCTGACCTCTCAGAGATAAGCTTGAACTCCTGCTCCCCCTGTCGCCACCTTCCAGCTACTGGGCTTACGGGAGTGGACCACCAATGCTTACTGCAAAGACTTCTGGAAACTAGATGGGTTCTTTTAGCCCTTGATTAAAAAAAAAAAAAATCACAGCCCATTGTTCCTCTCAGAACTATCCAGATTCTCTCTGGGCAGTTCTAGTCTTTGAATTTACCATTACAAACTGTCTTCAAAGAGCCTACCCTATTTTTGGAGCAACTTAGTTTCAAAGAGGAAAAGTCACACAGCTGGAAATGTACAGATGCTAAGCTTGGTGCCAAAGCTCTGCTCTTCTAAATGCTGCTCTGCTCCCTGCAAATACCAGCAAAACCTCAAGGTCACTTCAAGTATTGCTTTGTATTCTATGAAACTCCTAACAAACCCAAGGCAGTGTGCGTAACTTGTACTAGGCTTTATAGAAGGACCCTGACTTAAAGTTTACTCCCTGCTCTCTCCCAACAATTCCCAAGACTATTGACAATAGTATTGATAACTTCCTGTTATCGCCTAACAATTCCCAAGTCTGACATAATGGATTTTCAAAAATCTGCTCACTGTTTTGATTTTGGGAGAAAAAAATCTCTACGTGATGCTAAATATTTGCCCAATTTTGCTTTGTGTTGATTGAGTCAAGGTCTCTGTATGTAGCCCAGGCTGGCCATCAACTCGTGATTCCCGTATGTCTGTCTCCCAAGTACTGGGATTGTTGAGGTCACTTAATCTGGTGCTGTTTGGTTTGATTTTGCTTCTTTGAGACATGATCGCATATAGTAACGTGTAATTTTGATTTGACTGCATGGATTCTGCATGTGTTCTTGTCCGTTAGCCACTTCAGTATCTTTGCTGTTCACACACATTCTTTCAGAAGTCTTTGGAAGATAAAGTTGATATTTCCTCTGAGATGGAGAAGGGACTGGGAGTGGTCACCACATTTTGGGTTTAGTTCTTAGTCTAATTATTTTTAAATTTTGTCAAATCATAATCGCAGTCCGGGATGTTGCAACTAAGGGCTCATATCAGAGATGCCTTTCGCTCTCATTATTTATTTTTACTAAATTCATCAATAGTCCAATGGGAAATTTATTCATGTTATACCCAAATATGATTCAGTGATTATGATTTCTAATTAGATTTGGAGCCATCAGACTAAGCAAAGCTCACTCTTTTTGCTTTGGGTTCTGGAGACATGCTAAGGGAGTGTTCTGCCTCTAAGCTGTATCACTGGCACAAAGGGTAATCTTGTAACAACAAGCATTTTGCAGCGGTTTGGTTTCAGGGTCATGTCCTCACAGGCTCATGTGTGTGGGAAGGAACCTTTGTACATGGGACTGTGCTGGCAGGCATTCTGCCATAGAGCCAGGGCTTGCTCCAAGCCCTCTGCTCACTGTCTGTCAATCCAAAGTAACCAGTCATTCCACATCCCCTCTGCTGGGGCTAGGCACAGGCAACTCACACAGGCCTGTGTAACATAATGCTCGTGTGCACTGCATGATGATTCAAATGCTGGTTCCTCTCTCCCCTGTATCTGGTTGCAATCCTTATTCAGAGAATCTTTTCTCTCAATCTTGTGTGAACACCAGATCCCGATTTGGTCCCTGATGTGTCAGTAAAGAGAGCTTAACAGCCAATGTCTGAGCAGAGGAGAGAATAGTGATGGACTTCCTGCCAGCCAGGGGAGTGGGTGGGAGAGAGAGAAAGTAGGGGATTCCGCCCCAGAGAGAAGCCAGGAGATACCTTGAGAAAACTGCTCCAGAAAGACATAAAATGCAAATATCTCAGGAATTTTGACTGGGAAGTGGCCAGATTGGTTTAGAAGACTAGGATAGAGAAGTAACTGCTCAGCATTGTGCTTTAAACTTGTTAAGTAAATAACACAGTCCAGTCTCAATTATTTGGAAGCTACTTAGGTAAGAGGAAAGCTGTAATACACTTGTTAAAAAGTCACTACCAGGCAATCCTTCTCCTCCATGCTGGGCTGTATCCTCTAAGCCACGAGACAAAAATCAGTCTTTCTTCCCTTAAGTTGTTTCAGTCAGCTGTTCTGTCACAGTGATGAAAATAGTAACTAGTCCTGTGCTGGATAGTTTTATGTCAGCTTGACACAAGCTAAAGTCATCTGAGAAGAGAAAACCTCAATAAAAAGAAATGCCTCCACAATCCCTCAGGATCCTCCTGCTTGCTGCAACAGAACATCAGCCGCAGCCTCCCTTCCCCATTGCCCATGTGTCCTGTGGATCCCTTCTGGCTGGCCTCACCCACTCATGGCTGCATCCCTGCCTCCAACATCAGCAGGAATTGCTTGTGATCACACCAGCTAAGCAGTCAGTAAAACAGGCAACACGCAGCCATCATGCCCTCTGAAAATCCAGAGAGGAAACAGGAACCAAGGAACAAAAAGCCACCCAACAAAGACAAACCCAGCCATTAGCCCCTAGACACATAATCACCCCTAAGCCAAATGGCTAGACACCAGCTTAAGAGCACAAGTTAATAACAAAGCAATATGTCACCGGAGCCCAGATAGTCTACCTGAAGCAGGACCTTCAACATAGCTGAAGCCCAAGAAAGAAGACCTTAAACCCAGCTATACGAAGGTGATAGAGGTCCTTAAAGAGGAAACTGACAAACCCCTTAAATCAACAGTTCTCAACCTGCTGGGCGTGATGCCTTTTGGGGTCACATACCAGATATCCTGCATATCATATATTTGCTTTACAATTCATAACAATACCCAAACTAAAGTTATGGAGTGTCAATGAAAGTGTGTGTGTGAGTGTGTGTGCGCGCGCGTGCATGCACTCTCGGGGGAGCAACTCTGAGCGCAGAAGAAAAACCCCTACAGATCCTTCTTAAGTATCTACCACGTGCAACGCTAGACCCAGGGGAACCGTGGCAATTGCCTTGAGGAGCTCCGAACTTAATGGGAGTCGAGGGTGGTGAAACAAACATCCCAGCACTTGGGAGGCACAACAGAAAGGCTACATGAAGATACTGTCTCAATTCTTTTTTGATTAATTAATTAAATGAAAAGGACAATTCATCTAACACAAAGAAAACTGTCATAAACTAAAAGAAAGTGTTATTAAGAATTACTAAGCGCCTCTGTGACTCAAATTTGCACTTTAACTTTGTACGATCTTTACTGTTCTAGTGTATGTTGTATACGAAGACACTGAAGTCCAGGGAAGTTTTAAATAACACCTTTCCAAGGTCCTATAAGCTCAGGCTGCCATGGACATAGTGATTCTCCTGCCTCTGCCTCCTACATACTAGGATTACAGGTCACTACCACCACACCTGGAATCCAACAAAGACCTCATGATTTTTTTGTTTTCCTCTTGATCTTTTTACTTACTGGAAAGGCAGAAATAGAGCAAGTATCAATTTCAAAAGCAAACTCATTTTTCTCTCTCTCTCTTTTTTTTTTTTTTTTTTGGTTTTTCGAGACAGGGTTTCTCTGTATAGCCCTGGCTGTCCTGGAACTCACTCTGTAGACCAGGCTGGCCTTGAACTCAGAAATCCGCCTGCCTCTGCCTCACGAGTGCTGGGACTAAAGGCGTGCGCCACCACGCCCGGCTCCATTTTTCTCTTTTATGTTCCAAAGATAAACAAATGGTTGGACTTAGGAAGAAAACTTTACAAAAATTTAAATATGTGATTTTAGTGACTAGAAGATGTGTAAAGTTTCCATGTTTTCTCCCTTAAGCATTCCTTGTGTTTACAATGAGTTTGTAATACTATTCTCAGTGTGTTTTATTTAGACTATATACAGAATTTCTTAGACAACTTTTATGCATGCAGCTGGTAGGTTACCTGTGCAGAATAATAGCAATACTTGAAATAGCTATTTGCTACTAACCTGTGTACCTGATGCAATGTCGTCTCCCTAAACTTGACTCATCTAGCCTTCACCAGCCCTGTAGAAGGTGACAGAGAGGACTTCTAATCCCAGAGGTTTTCTGCCTTAATGTGAACACTTGTGATGAGCCACCTGCATATTCATCCACACACACACAGTCCTTGCTTCCTGTCCTGTGCATATGGAGTTTGTGTTACCTTCTCCATGAAGGGACATGCCACACAGGTCATTTAAATCCATGTTTACAGGCTGTGGTCAGTCATGCTTGGCTCACAATGAACTTTCACTTCCTGAAAGCAGAGTATCTTATGCCTATCCATACCCATGATTTCTGCCCTTTACAAACAATACTGCTCTTAACTGACTTTAACACATATAACGATCTCAGAGTTCAAGCCTAGCCTGGTTTACAGAGCCAGTTCCAAGACTACACAGATAATTTTATCTTGGAAAAAAATGGAAACAAGACAAACAAAAAATTGTAGACATTTTGGAACCGGGGAAGAAAGGAAGCGTCCGTGTCCCGAGGAGCTTGGAATGAAGGCCATGACTTTCCTGCTGCTTTCCTGCTGAAGCTGCCATTTTCCTGCTGTAGCTGCCATTCCTCTCCAAGCAGCAAAGTAGACAATGTCAGGTGTGAGTTGGTGGAGCAACTAGAAATCATGTAAGCCTCATGAGAACAGAAACGCACTCCTTAAGGTAGTTGCTTGGATCTGCCTGTGTCCTGGGCCCTGAGCCCCATCGCACCTTCTCTCAGCCCTCAGGCACTTAGTGGTATAGTATATCTTGCTCATATTTACCTTACCTGGGACTTTAGAAGTAGGTGTGTGTGGGCTCACCACAGACACGAGTTATGTGCAGGTCAGGCCACTTATAACCCGAACTTTAGGCTGAACTGTGTTTGTTTTGGCACTCATTGCACAGTGGCCTTCGGTGAAGGTTGGATCTTTTATCGTCACCATATGCCCGAAGCCATGCTGCAGAGTTCTTGGCTACTGGTTCTTTTACAGACTTTTGAAACAAGGTTTCACTTTGTGGGCCAGTGTGGACTCCAAGTCATGATTGTCTTGCCTCAGTTTCCCAGTGCCAGGATTATAGACATGCCCCAGCACAGTGGCTCTACTTCTGCAATTGTAATACACTTCAGTCCTTGTCACCTGGCTTGGCACATGAGCAGCTTGTGAATGCGGTTACTGAAATCCTGTTTGACAGTCCCTGTAAGGTAAGGAAGGATCTCTCTGCACTCGGAAATTTCACAACAAAAATTAATTTTTGTTTGGTTTTCCGATTTGAGAGTAAGCAGCTGTTACAAGCTTGATCAAAAACCTCTCCACAGGCTCATGTTTTAAACTCTGTTCCTTATCTGGTGTCACTATTTTTGGAGGCAATGGAGGCAGACCTTGGCTGGAGAATTAGGTCACTTTGTGTGGGTCACTGAGGGTAACTTCCTGGGCCCTGGTTCCTCCACCGTGTTCTCCCCCTCACTAAGCCCACCACGTCTTCTTCAACTTGGTGGATGAAAACTGAAATTCAACTAAACCTCTCCCCCCTTAGGTTGTTTCTGTCAAGTATTTGGGCAAACACTGCAATGTTAATTAGTCCAACAACGAAACACGTGGTGAAATCGGGGTCACAGAGGGGACAGCAACTCAGGGGAAGAGACCTGAGGGGCATGTCAACAGGCTTATGGTGGGGGACAGAGCACACAGGGTTTAGCAGCCACTGTACTGTATAAACACATCAAGACTTAATCAACAGGACATTCACTACAGGCACAGACACAGACACACACCACACACACACACACCACAAAACAAACAGAGACACAGACAGACAGGCACACACACATACACTCCACAGGGTTCAGGAGAATAAGCTGTTATTAAATGAGGTAATCACTCTTGGGTTTTCTGAGCTGCATTAAAGGTTATCACAGGCTCCCTTTAAGAGAGAGATGGAGCTAGACGTGGTGGTGGCACATGCCTTTAATCCCAGCACTTGGGAGGCAGAGGCAGGTGGATTTCTGAGTTCGAGGCCAGCCTGATCTACAAAGTGAGTTTCAGGACAGCCAGGGCTACAGAGAAACCCTGTCTTGAAAAAACAAAAACAAAAACAAAACAAAACAAAACAAAAAACAAACAAAAAAAGAGAGACAGATGGAAAGTTTCACAGAACCAAGAAGGCCATGTGAAAACAGAGGCTGGGCTACTGAACCCAAAGCCAAAGAATACAGACAGAGGCCATTGGAAGTGGGAGGAGGCAAGAGACCAGCTTCCCATGGAGGCCCCACTGAGAACACAGCCACCAGACTGGTATTTTAAATTATAGTGATAATAATGCACTTGAGTTTTCTGGTCTTCAGAATTACATGATTGAACTTTTGGCTGTTTGACTCAAACAGTTTAATAGAATTTGCTACAGGAACCACAAGTGACTAAAACAGATTATCTAATTTTTTTTTTTTTTTTTTTTTTTTTTTTTTGGTTTTTCGAGACAGGGTTTCTCTGTATAGCTCAGGCTGGCCTCGAACTCACTTTGTAGACCAGGCTGGCCTCGAACTCAGAAATCCTCCTGCCTCTGCCTCCGGAGTGCTGGGATTAAAGGCGTGTGCCACCACGCCCGGCATATCTAATGTTTATTAAAACTTGTACACACACACACACACACACACCACATAGACACACTCAGACACAAACCCCACACATAGACACACAGAGAGACATATACACAGACAGACTCACAGACACACTCAGAGACACTCCCTCCACACACACAGACACACACCACACACACACAGATATACACACAGAGACACACACACAGAGATACATCACACACACACAGAGACACCCACACAGACACAACCCCCACACATAGACACAAAGACAAACACAGAGACACAGAGAGAGAGACACATATACAGACAGACACACAGACACACTCAGAGACACCCCCTCCACACATAGAAACACACACAGGGACATATACCACACACACAGACACACACCACACACACAGACACACACCATACAGACAGACACATACACACACACACTTCAGTGGAATGTAAGAGAAGAAAGCTTACAAAGGGGCTTGGTGGAAAGAGAAGCCTTTGGAGAACTAAGTAGCTAAAAGAATCCAAAAGATAAGTGGTATATACAGCAAATCCTTGGTCTGATAAACCTCAGAGTGGCTGTCTCCTGAACAGAGCAGAACTTGAAACACATGTGTTCCTTGTGTTAACTAGGGGATTACAAACCATTCTATTAGAGGGGCCAAGCAACCAGAGTGAAAGCCCAGAGAGAGCTCAGAGGTCAGGGTGAAGGGCAACTCTCAGAAAATTTGGTCCATATGTTCAAGGAAAAGGATGTCAAAACAGATGTGGTAAGTTGGCCAAACTTAGATTCCTGTCCATGTGACAAACTCAAGCTAATCTTAAGCATAGTACACATGATAACAATGAATTATGGGAAAATAGACGCTCATGTACAAACTGAAATGTTATACTAAGGAGGAGCATCTATTTGTTTCAAAGTTATTGTCTAGATCTGATGTGATCCGGGTACTTGGGAAGTGAGTGCCTTCAATCTAAACCATAGAGTGAATTCTGTAGATTGCTGAGTTTCAAACAAGCTGGAAAACTGGACTCCATACGTCTTCCTTATTTCCTGCCCCTCATCGTTTCTTCCTCCTGCTGCCTTTATTCTCCTTTATCTCTTACTCTTCTCTCTCTCCCTTTCTTTTTTCCTTCCCTATTTTTTATTTTTTATTTTGAGATAGAATATCATTCTGTGGCCCCGGCTGGTCTAGAGCTAGCTATGGCGTTCTGTGGCCCCGGCTGGCCTAGAGCTAGCTTTGGCGTTCTGTGGCCCCGACTGGCTTCAAGCTCCAGTTCCTGGTGCTCCAGCCTTCGGAGTGTTGGATACAGGCTTCTGCTACCACACCCACTTTGCCGTTTCTATATAATCAACTTAACAGGCATTTCCACAATTACTCTCATGATGACAAAGTAATCTGCATTTAGGCACAAGTGTCTCCTACCTGAGAGTCTGAGGAAGGACCCTGGGTCCCAGTGTCTCCTGCTTCAGAGGCAGTCCCGGGGCTCCGGGGTTAGAGGATTTCCGTGCTCTGTGAGAGGATTACTGCCCTGCTTCTGCGTCACCTCATCATCTCAGCAGGTGCCTCACAGATTTCACTATGAACAAGTGTGCTTACAAAGTACAAAGAAAAGTACGCGACGGAGAGAAGTAAGCCAGAGTGAACAGCAAACATTGCTCCTCACGCAGGGCCGCCACGCACAGTGCCCTTCACCCAATGTCACCAAGCAAAGTGACCGCTGGCTACTGAAGTCTAAGACAGGAAAGTGTCAACACTTCTATGTGATTTCCAGGATCTCATAATCTGAGAGCAGAGGGATTAAAATCCACAGATGCTTGCGACATATGTTATTCTTTTTGAATAAAATCCAAACAAATTCATTGCTCAGATTTTTAAAAAAGACTTATTTATTTACTATATGTAAGTACACTGTAGCTGTCCTCAGATACTCCAGAAAAGGGCATCAGATTTCGTTAGGGATGGTTGTGTGCCACCATGTGGTTGCTGGGATTTGAACTCGGGACCTTCGGAAGAGCAGTCGGCGCTCTTAACCACTGAGCCATCTCACCAGCCCCATTGCTCGGATTTTGATTCTTGTGTTACAAAGTTTGGTAACGATAGGACTCACATGTGGATCATTTCTTTTGGCTATTGCTTCCAATGATGTAAACTGTCTAAGGAAAACTATGAAGGGACGGTAATGTTCTTTGGTCATTCTGTTTGGTTTTCAGAGCCAGACTGGCCTGGAACTCAGGACTTCTCCTTCAGTTTCCCCCTTGCTGGCATTTCCAAAGTCAGCCACCACACCCAGCTCTCATCCTTCAAAGGAGCTCAGAAACACTTGAGAAAAGCTGACATGTGAATACCATGCTCCCTCTCGTGGAGAAAGGAGGAGCCGGCGGCATTCGATTCCTCCTCTGAGGATAGAATTATAACTTCAGAGCATTGACTGTTTCGTGGATTAGATTCCCTTAAAAATTTACTTTTAATTTTTGAGGTCCTATCAGCTTGTGAATTTTCTGTGACTTGATTTTACTTGCATTATTGTCCTTTTTCTAAGATGGTTCTTTGTCATTAAAGTACTTACTTCTGTCTCTAATGAAGTTGTGTCTTTCTAATGAAGTTCAGAGATGCAGGTGAAGAAAAACAATTTCAAATTCTGTTCTCGGGAGCCTGAAACATCAGAGGACCTCATCCTGGCTTGATACTGGCCACACTGTGACGTCATTGGTTACTGTTGAAGCAAGCCACCAACACTAGGTGGAAAACAGCCAGGAATGTGAGGAAGATGACCATGCAGGGCAGAGAAAGACAAAAAGTCCATCAGGAGTTTCCCCACAGTCACTGGGTCAAGGAGACTGCCCAGTGCTCTGAGCTGGGGGCCTGCTTGGAGCATCACCATGGCCTTTTCTACAACTGTGTCCCTCCAAGTGTAATGAGAAGGGGAAGCAAGCTTGTCATCCCCACAGCACCAGCAGCCAAAGCCCACACTGTCATCTCTCCACCCCCTGTCCCCCCAAATGACCTTAGAGAATAAAGTAAATCAATGCCGAGCTAAATGCTGGTGTATTTGACTTCAAAGTCCGCTGTGTACTGGAAAGCAGGGGGGGGGGGGGCGGGGGGAAGGAGCAGGCTTTGAAATGTCAGCTGTTGAAAGACATCACTTTAGAGATGCGAGACTCCTGTTTGCAGAATGTGAAGGATGAGTGTAAAGGAAACAACCTGATTCCTTAGGAAAATCAAATTCTTTCAGCATGTATTCATTTGCCATCGTTCCTGAATTCCTTGGGTTTCCCTCATAGTGCATTGGTACTGTGGGGTGACAGTGGGAAGCACAGAGTTCAGTTGCCTGACATTTGGCCCCCAGAAACCTATTCCAGGGCCGTGAAGGCAGTGTCCACAAGATTGTCCTTGCTGGATGGATGCTAGTTTCTCCCCATCATGGTATTCCTATCCCTTGCTACCAGTCAGGTGACCCAAGAGGATGGCAGGTGTCCCTCACAATTTTCTGTATTTGAAACATTCTAGCCCCGTTTGCCAGTGGTGGGGTAGTCCTTACTGAAGGAGTCATCTCGCCATTTGTAGTGCTTCTGGCTGGAACAAATGTTTGCCCAGGTTATAGCTCTGCCCTAAAATGACCAGGAAGGTATGGCAGAGTCACCAGCACAGGAGCTCTGGAAAGCGACTAGGCTCAAGAATGGGTTTTACAGCAGAGCTCTCACAATCCACTCTGTACATGTGTGTAAACAGATGATACCTAATGTGTCTAGCTTATATACATGTGTGCCTGAGGCAGGGCTTCACTATGTAGCCCAGGTTGACCTTGGAATCTAGATACTTCACCTTCAGTCTCTTGAGAGAATTAGCCTCCAAGCTCCTACATCATTCACTGTACTTCCAGCTTGCTTTCCCTGTTTTCTTCTTCTTAGTAGTTGAGTAATTGATATCTGTGTCTTTTACACACACACACACACACACACACACACACACACACACACACACACACACCAGATCCAGACACTGTCTGGAACTGTCCTGAGCTCATTTGGGTCCATTTACTGGAATTCTCAAAGGCTGGATGATTGCAGCACCATGGAAGGGAGAGTACATTTTCCCTCATAGAAGTGTATTAAAACCTGAGGGCTACACAATGAAGCACCCACAATTAGTGCCTTTCGTGGAACTAGTGGCCAGGGGATGAACAATAATACCGGATTAAGGTGAAAAGGTCTGTGGCCTAAGAAAGGGCACAAAACAGGGCACATCTCTTCCCAAACATTTAAACCTCTATTTCTGAAAGCATTCTAGGTGCTTCATGTACAATTAGCACAGTGAAGAGAAATAGGGAAATACAATCCCCCTACCACTGCTATAGGTCTTGGGGGTTAGTGTTTTGAGACAGAATCTTGACCTATGACTCAGACCAGCCTAGAATTTTCTATGTAACCCAGGCTGCCTGTGAACTCAAGCTATTCCTACCTCAGACTCCTGAAGGCTAGAATTACAGGGGTTTGACACCATGTCCAGTCAGTAACGTTGTCCTTCTATGGGAAATTTAAAAATAATTAATAAATAAGTAGTCTATTCATCCACATGTCCAATCGCCTTCTCCCTGCAAGGCAGCAAGAGCTGCAAGCACACCACACACACACACACACACACACACACACACACACACACACACACACGCACACACACATCAGGTCAGGCTTTCAGACGGTTAAGTGCTTTGTTGAGATTGGGTGAAAGTGAAGCAAAACCATAATAATAGTCTCCAGATCTTGCTTTCAGTTTGGCCTGAGCTAGGACAGGAAGGACCTAGCTGCCTTTATATCAAACAGAAAGTGAGGAGGTTCTCGGTAAATAGGTCAACAAAGCAGCCAGGCTTCAGAGCCTGTCAGCACGGAGGGAGGATTAGCTGGGCACCCTCAGGACTGTTTTGGAGGCACATAATCCAGTTTAATCTTATCTTCAAAGTGTGTTCTTCCTCCCTCCTTGAGCTGCATCTGAGGGAGGAATCAGGGTCAGGAGGGGATGGGGCTTATGCAAACCGCTCCCTGGGAGGATCAAAGACTGGGTTTTAGGGTCCTGATCACCCAAAGTTCTGGTGTAGAGAAATTCTCAGTATCCATGAATGTTACACAGTCACATAGTGTGCTTCAGTTTTGTAGCAGAAGAGAGAGATTGTTATCATCTTTACATCTCCTGCCTCTCACTTTGAAGCTGAAGTGATCTGCAAGGCTCTGGAGGTTCCCATAAGGCTTTGTTGGCTTTGGAGTTTTTACATATAGAGCACTAAATGGCATCATGGTCTTAGTGTTTCTGGGAGAGGGACAATTTGGAATTCTAAGCAAACAAGTTTGCTGGCATGCTTAAAATTTCTGATCTCAAGTCTTAGAAGGCATAAGAGATACCATTAAAGGCTGAAGCCCTTCCTAGTCAACAAACACTGAGAGTTTTGGTGTTTTCCAAGAACTGTGTTTAGATAACGAGAATGCAAATAAGCAACTGTGGCAATGTGTAAACAGTCACAAATCAGAGACAATCAGAATTGCAGTGCCAGAAGCGCTATACATGGGCTTCTGTACTTCTTTCTCCCTTCCTTCCTTCCTTTTTTTGTTTTTTGGTTTTTTTTCCGAGACAGGGTTTCTCTGTGTACCCTTGGATGTCCTGGAACTCACTCTGGCCTCAAACTCAGAAATCCACCTGCCTCTGCCTCCCACCACACCCAGCTCTTTCTTTTTCTAAGACAGGGTTTCCTATATCCCAGGTGACCCCACACTTGCTACATACACATACGATAAAGAATAACCCTGACTCCCTGCTCCTCCTGCCTCGACCTCTGCCACCGACCGGGCCCAGTAGGCCCCCCTCAATTCGTGGGAATCAGGGGTTCAGACAGACGGGCATAGAGTCGGCGGGAATTGACAGACAGACACAGAACGAGAGAGTGTGCTGGATCTGAATGTAATTTGTCAAATCCAGCATCAAACTTTTTATACAGAAGAAAATAGGGAAGTTAGGTGACACACCAACAAGGTACAAAGAGGTTACTGGATTCTTACACAAAACAGAGGAATGCAAACAGGGAAGGACTGGCAGGAACCAACTGGGATAAAATTCAATGTCAACAACTGGGAATCAAAGGCAGCCCCACCTAAGGTCAGCTTAATCTTAGAAGCCAGGGGCAAGGGCTTCGTGCCCTTGCCATAGTTCCTACTCTAGTCTATTGTATAGTCCACCTTCCCCCTAGGCCATTGTAAATACCTGTGTATGGGTGTAACTCAGCTATCTATAGTTCTAAGTATCTACTCTGGTTCCTCTTTAGGTCACAAACTTCCATCTTCCTAGATAATGGTAAATTTCTGTGTAGGGCAGTGACTTAGCTATTCATGCCCAAGGTCGGATCAAGGACTGCCTAGAATCTAACTTAGCTATATGTCAAAATATCAATCCTTAGGAGCACTTGTAATTAAGCAATATTAAGGGAAAGCACACAGATCCATTTACCAACTAAAGCAAGGACATTGGAGCATTCGTTATACAGGATGCCACGGTTCCAGGAGACTAAGTTTCTGTGAACTTTTCGCCTCGGGACAGCACCCAGGCTTGTCACTATTGGAGTGGATGTAGCATACCTCCTCACAGCTGGAATTACACACATACCTCACCATGTTTGAGTGTTCTTCTGGCTTCCGGGGATTGAACCCAGGGCCTTGTGAGGGCTCAGCACATAGTCTACAACTGACAGAGAAAGGCAGACCTCTCAGAGGAAGAAGTGATGCTTCCTGGAAGAAGTAACAGGTAAACTAAGATAAAATGTGTAAGCAGAAGTTAGACACGGGAATGTCAGTAGAATATGAGTTCAGGTGGGGCTCACAATGAAAAGTGAAGGTTAGAATTAACAAAATAAAAATAAGTCCAAACACAGCTTACAAGAGAAAATAAGGTATATTGCTGAGGTTAAAAGCATCCAGCCCACCTCTGTCTGGTGCAGGTACCATCTTCAATGGCCGTGCAGTCCACATTAGTAAGTTTAGACTGTATTTTAGGAGAACGGGGGACCTTGCCCTTCCTCATGAGAGATCATTTTGATGTATGATGTGAAAACAGAAGACAGTAAAGAAACACGGAAGGAGAGCTCTTCCCCTGCTTGTAGAAGAGCCACAGGCACCACCCCCACTGCTGCTACCCCACCCCCACCCCCACTCTACCCGATGCACTGCACAGCCTGCCTGCCCTGACGACAGCTAGGGTGGCTCTGCAAGCTGCAGCCATCTGGCGGTGTGGGACCTGGGGTGCCTGGATGTTATGAGACCAGAGAAGTGATGATGATGTTACTCCAGTATTCTTTAGTATAATTCTTTGTGTTCACCACCTCATTCTTCCATGAAGTGGTGGAGCATGGTGCACTAGCGCCCTCTGCTGTATACTGCTGGGGCTGCCACAAACGGCCCAAGAAAAGAAAGCTAGCCCTGTAAATCTTTCCAAAGTGGGTCGATTACTTTGGAGGGATATTAAAATATATTAATGGGGAAACTATTCTCAATACGATAACAAAGGACAGCTATTGTATTTTGCATATGTTCATGAAAAATTAACTACCTTAAAAAATGAATCACATATATGGGTACCCCAGCTCTGGTTAAGGGAATGTGAGCACAATTCAGAAAGATTTCCCTTGTGTTATTTATTTTTTAAAATTTAATTTAGGGGCTGGTGAGATGGCTCAGTGGGTAAGAGCACCCGACTGTTCTTCCGAAGGTCCAGAGTTCAAATCCCAGCAACCACATGGTGGCTCACAACCATCTGTAACAAGATCTGACCCCCTCTTCTGGAGTGTCTGAAGACAGATACAGTGTACTTACTTACATATAATAAATAAATAAATCTTAAAAAAAAATTAATTTTACAGGGATGGAGGATCAAACTCAGGGCCTGACATTTGCTAGGCACCCATACCACCAGCACTATACCCACCAGCACTACTGGCTTGAATACTGTATTAATGTCAAAGGTTGGCTTGTTATTATTTGAATGAGATATAAAACAGAGCAGAAATAAGCATGCTGGAACAATACCACGATTCCCTGTGAGTTGTCTGCCATCTAGTGTTCATTTTTGGAACTTAAAAAAGTTAATTAAATCCCCACCACCACCAGCCACCCAAGCAAAGAGCTGACCCAGCAACATTTTTACAGGAAGGTTTCAAAGGGTACCACACAACTCTTGCTTTGTGGAGGGAGAGTCAGGGGGATACATAATCTAGACTTGTAAGAAATCAAAGCTAGGCGGTGGTGGCGCACACCTTTAATCTCAGCACTTGGGAGGCAGAGGCAGGCGATTTCTGAGTTCAAGGCCAGCCTGGTCTACAAAGTGAGTTCCAGGACAGCCAGGGATATCCAGAGAAACCCTGTCTAGAAAAAGAAAGGAAGAAAGGAAGGAAGGAAGGAAGGGAGGGAGGGAGGGAGGGAGGGAGGGGGAGAGAGAGAGAGAGAGAGAGAGAGAGAGAGAGAGAGAGAGAGAGAAAGAGAAAGAAAGAAAGAAAGAAAGAAAGAAAGAAAGAAAGAAAGAAAGAAAGAAAGAAAGAAAGAAAGAAAGAAAGAAAGAAAGAAATCAGTTATTTCTGGGAGACAAATGTTGATCTTAGCTACCGGACAGTATTACTTGGGAAAAAGAAAATACAGATAGTCTACAACACTCCGGCCTGGAACATGCTGGCTCACTGGCTTGGACCTCAGCAGTGACACAAGTTCAAAGCTCTCAGATGATTCCCAGATGTGCAGCCAGGGTTTTCCTCAGGAGTTCATGGCTTAGCTAGGTCATCTGCACAGGGAACGTCTGCTGATGGAAAAGCATCTGTTTCCATGGAGATCACAGCCTCTCTTAGAATTACTGTTTGTTGTTACTGTTGTCGTTTATTGAGATGGATCCTGCTCTGGAGGCCTTGGCTGGGTGGGTATTCATTATGTATCCTAGGCTGGCCTCGAACTCATGGCAATTCTCGTACCTCGGCTTCTCAAATGCTGGGATTACAAGTGTACACTATCACTAGTCCTGGCAGTTTATGAGTAATCAATAGGCTGACTATGCAGCATTCCCCATAATGCATGGTACAATGTGCTCTATAAATGCAAACCTTTAGAGACAATGTTTCTCTAGGAAGCCCAAGGTAACCTAGATTACTCTAGCCTAGAATATAAGCAAAGAGCGGGCTTGAACATAGGAATCTCTTGTTTCAATAAATGTTAAAAACATTTATTATCAACTAAAATACCTTGAAAGTTAAAGGCTTCTGACCTTGAAACTCCCTGGGCCCTGGCTGGTTTTCCTTCTACACCCACCATCTGCAGTGAAACCACAGCCAAGATGCAGATTTCATTCAGAAAGACCCTCACTGCAAAGAGCATCACACTCAATGTTGAGCATCCAGGCACTATAAAAGATGTAAAGGCAAGATCCAAGATAAGGAAGGGCTTCCTCCTCATCACAAGAATTGATAAGCTGCTAGGAGAAATGGTACTTTGTCTGACTACAGCATCCCAGAGTCCACTCTATGGGGGTGGAGACTTCATGATGGCCCTGCGGAGGAAGAACATACCACGCTTCCCTAAAATACTCCAAGGAGCAAGAAAATGGCCAAATTAGCTCCCTTCCAACGGACAAGACACTAGAGTTTCCATGGCCAACCACTTTGACAGACATTATCAGCAAATATATAATCTGCAAATATATTATTTGACTTACTGCTTCAACAAATTGGAATACAAATAATTGTGTATGAATTAATAAAAGGGATCTGAGAAGATTTGAAAGGATAACGTACGTACGACAAGTGGACATATATGTAACCGTGGAGGCAGAGCATCCTTAATTTTCTGTTTGTGATGGTGTGTATGTGCTCGGCCCAGGGAGTGTCAGGATTAGAAGTTGTGGCCCTGTTTGAGTAGGCATGTCACTGTGGGTGTGGGTTCTGAGTCTCTCATCCTAGCTGCCTGAAAGCTAGTATTCTGCTAGCAGCCTTTGGATGAAGATGTAGAACTCTTAGTTCATCCTGCACCATGCCTGCCTGGATGCTGCCATGTTCCCACCGTGATGATAATGGACCGAATGTCTGAACCTGTAAGCCAGCCCCAATTAAATGTTGTCCTCTATAAGAGTTACCTTGGTTATGGTGTCTCTTCACAGCAGTACAACCCTAACACAACGGTGTTCCCCCTAAACCAGTAGCTCTCAACCCGTGGTACGCAGCCGCTTTGGAGAGGTTGGATGGCCCTTTCGCAGGGGTCACCTAAGAGCACTAGAAAACACAGATATTTATATTATGATTCATAACAAGAGCAGAATTACAATTTTATGAAGTAGCAACTAAAATAATTTTTAAATTTTTGTTTTGAAGATAGGGTTTCTCTATGTAGCCCTGGCTGTCCTAGAACTCTGTAAACTAGGCTGATCTTGAACTCAAGATACACCTGGTCCTCCCTCCCCAAGCTGGGTTTAAACGTGTGTGCCAACAAAAATAATGTTATGGTTGGGATCACCAGAAAATGAGGGACTGTACCGAAGGCTGCAGCGTTAAGAAGGTTGGGAACCACTGTTAAACAGACCGACCTGTGAGACTGAACATTCTGACCCAACCCATGATGACAGCTTGTCACTCCTGAGAAGTAGCAATTTCTTCTGCTTTGTTGATAGTGTGAACTAAGTCTTCCGATGTTGCCCTTACTGGCCCAGAAATTGAAATGCCCCTGCCTGGGTGTCCTACATTCTGGACCACATCCAAGTATGTGACCCAGTGACTTTGTGATTTAACTGCACTCAGTCATTCCTAACCTTTCAATTCCCATGCAAATTATAATTATCTTACCTGGGTCCGCTGTTTTTATGACTTCTTACAGACAGATGCACTACCTACGAGTGGGAAATGTAGGCACAGCCTGCGTGCTAGGGGTAGGGCTCAGAAGAAAAAGAGCCACTGTGGTGTATAGGTGTCTTTATAATCATGAAAGACTTATGGAGAGTTGACTGGTTTGAGCGGGTGGAGTGATGGCCGAAGTGTCCAGGAAGTGCTGTTATGTGTGGCTGTGGAGTGTGAAGGGAATTTCCATGGACGTGTGCCAATGACAGCTGGAAAGTAGACTTTGGGAAACGTAACGATGGAATAAACTGGTTCTAGTCTGAAAGTGGGGAGGGAGAACATACAGCCTGGCACGAAGCTGAGAAAACCCAGTACACAAAGAACGACTAAACAAGAGGAACTTCTGGAGGGGAGCCCCAGAGGGTGAACTTCCAGGAGGTAAACATGGCGACTTAAGAGTCCATGGTAAGGGTGTGATGGTCAAATCCACAGACACGTATGACTCCCTTGGCTGGAAACAAGAGGATCGAGGGTGCACCCTAGGGATGGTATCAGGCCATGGGAAGAAAGGGGACAAAGAAACAGAGAAGCAGACAGTAAATTTTCAAGGTGATTCTGAAAACAAGGGGGCAGAATGTAGATCACCTTAAAAGCAGCTGTAATTTCTCTTCTTTAAATTAGGTAATCACTGGCAATTTCAGAAAGGGTATGCCTTTGAGAAGGAGTGGCTGAGCCAGGCTGTGTAACTATCACCCCACACACACCTCCGCCCCTGCTTTTTCAGTGCTGTATAGTACTCACAATGGACTCTTCTACCCCCTTTAAAGCCATTGTTGGTAGACTCTCAAGACTGTCTTACATGTAAAGCAACTTTGGCCATGCAGGGTAGGTATTTGAGGTATGTGTCTGTGAGGCAGAGGGGCGGAGACTGGGACCTAGGACATGATCTGATTGGATACTTCCTGATGGATCCACCTGTGCTACCTTCCAGGTGACTTTTGGTGTATGCCTTTTCCGAGCTTCAGTTTTAGCCGTTCTGGTGTTGGGGTATTGTTTTCATGTCATTTCTTGAGTGAATGTCTGTACCAAGTAGGTTATGTTTGCTCGTTTTAAGAATATATTTGCTTACATTTGCAAATGCACTGTCCTGTGTGTGAGCTTTTATACAGACAATTTCTAATGTACAGGTATTTGTAGAGCAAACTTCACGAGCTTTTCTTTTTTTTTTGAGACTGGTGACCCTCCTCGCTGCATCTCCTGAGTGTCAGGGTTATGGGGCCATGGACGCCTCACCTTCTGAAATTGTGATGTGGTCATGAAGTTATGAACGTGGTTCACTTTATCCACTTTCTTTAGCTTGGCTGACTGTGCACTACTGACCAAGTTTTTTTGACCAAAGTGAGAAAAACATGCTATCTTTCAGAAACTTTTACTTTAAAAAAAAAAAAATTCCACAAACCATGGTACAAGTTTAGATCAGTGGATAGCTTCCAGCTGTCAGGTTTTCCCTTCTACCTTGTGAACCCCAGGGATCAACCTCAGGTTGTCAGACTTGAAGAAGAGCACCTTTACTCACTGACTCATCTGTGTGGCCTCCTCCTTTCTGTCCGATTCCAATTCTACAACTTGATCTGAGAACTTGACGGGATGGGGTCAGTATGTCTCCTGCCGTGGGGGGCAGCCAACTCGGCCACTCACAGCCAAGAGCAGCCTGGGACTCTTTACCTCACAGAGCTGCTTGCGTGGCCTTGGGCAAATGCCACTGCTTTAATTACGGCACTGGGCTCCTATCTGGTGAACAGTCAGATTCTAACTTTGCCTTCTGCTTTCTGATGGTTTTAGCTACTTAGGGCTCTCTGCCATTCTGTGTTAGTTGTTAATTTCTAGCTTTACTTCTTTTCATAGTTTGAAAATTGGCTAATGCCCAAAGGCCCATGTGGTAAAGGGCTGGCCCAGCCACTGCAGTAGTACATGCCTATACTGTAAGCAGTATGGAGGCAGATATAGGAAGACTGTGACTTCTAGGCCAGCCTGGACTACATAGCAAAAACATGACTCAAACAAACAAACAAACAAAAACCCCAAACCCTTAATAATCAAAAAGGCTTTAGGGTGATAGTTTGGGGGAGATAGAGAAAAAGGGGGACCCACGTGAGGTCATTGTAAACTATGACACCCATGATGTACAGTCTTGCCACAGGACAAAGCCACAGGGACAACCAATGACATTATAACTCCAAGCTGAACCAAAGCAATACTTTTCTTATTAATCCCCTCAGAGAAACTGTCAATGGGACAGAAAGCCGACATCTCCCTCCTCTAAATACCATCAGGATTTTGATCAGGAAGGCATTATATGTGACACCGCCAAGACTTCCAAAGCATGAGTAGACATGGCACTTAGAAGATCTTCGAGCTGGTGGAATGGCTTGGTAGGGAAGCCTGGTCCATGCCTGATGCCCCTCAGGTTCAATTGCCCTGACAGCCACAGGCACAGTGATGCACACATGCGCCTGACCCCATACATACACAACTATAACTTTTTCTCATTAACACTTTAGAGTTGCTCTGTGCATAGTTCTTCCACAGCCTCCTTAGCAGGATCTGATCTCCGACCCCTCCTTACGCTGAGCAGGTGCCGCACATGTGCAGAGCTATCCTGTGCACTGCTGCTTGCACACACAGGGGTATCCACCATACCTCCAGAGACATCAGAGTTCTTCTGCTGATTCTTATAGACTTAGTCCTACAGCCAGTGGCTTGCACATAAGGTTATAGATCTCCTTACACATAGCCTCAAGCTGCCAGGAAGAAGGCTCCGAAAATGAGAACACGAGATAAACGCTGGGCTAGGGCGAGGGTGAGAGGTTCTGCTACATAAGAAAGGAGTTTCCAGTGATTCGGGGTACCTGACTTTCTGGTCATCTTTTTTCCACACCGACGCAATGTTTAGCCAGATAATACTCAACTGCACTTAGCATACAAAGATACAAACAGATAGGGAAAGTATTAAGTGTTTATCTATAGTGGGAAAATCTATATGCAAAAAGTGAATATTCATAACCAATATTAGCTTCAAATATCTGTAACTAAACTCAAAACCCCTAAAAAGGGCTGAGGCTATTAACTTTGATAAGATATCATTAATTACTCCTTTAATTCCACGTGTGTTCATGGGCTGGAGCGCAGCTTGGGCAGCAGAGTGCTTACGCTAAGTACACGTGTGGCCCTGTGCAGTCTCCAGCACCACAGAAACTGTGTGTGGTGGCCTGTGGCCATCTTCTCTGCATCCCAGAACTTAAGAGAGAAAAGCAGAGCCGTCACAAGTTCAAGTTCATCCTCGGGTATGCAACAATTCTGAGGGCAGCCTGGGATACGCAAATGAATACAATGAAAGAAAATGGTATTCCTAAGTCTTAACTAAAATAAATTTAATTGCAAAGCAACCTGTCTTGTAATAGAATTTACATGGTACGTGACGTTTTAAATACATGTAATTAACAGCACAGATATAGTCATTACAGTGCCCAAATCTGAGTATTATATAGCTTTAATATATTAAATCCCCCCAAAATCAAGATAACTGCCTTGAAACTTACAAAAACACTTCATTGTATCAAATGCAAGGTTCAAACATACTAAGAGCAAAACATCTGTTCATATGCCAAGGGCCAAGGCTAGACAATGAATTAACCCTTTAACAAAGGAATAGGAGCCATTAAATTTTCTTGAGTTTGAGAGGCCCAAGACCTTATAGAGAGAGCATCTAGAGTTAGCAGTGATGAAATTCAGCAAGTCTGGAAAGAAATCAAAAAGTTCACCATTACACCACAGTACACAGGTCAGCACCAGGGTACGGATCTGAATGAGAAAGCTGCCTTTTGTAAAACATATCCCTGCCACTAACTAGACCAGGTACCTGGAAGATGTCTGTGAAAATCTCTTTAGCACGGCAGCTTTAAGCAGAACCTACAACATACAGCAGTGTACTAACTGCAGAAATGTCCACTAGAAGCAGTCGTCTCTGGCAGCACGATCCTGTGAAATGGCATAGCAATAAGAAATATAAAAAGGACAGTGAAGTAACTTCTACCTCGCAACAGGAGGGTGGTTATCTTACTGTGACGCATTAGAGGCAGCAGCTGCAGCTTCGAGCACGCATTGTCAGGTGTGGACTTCAGACTGCCTACTGTCTGACAGGCACTGGGCCAGGCACTATCTTACAGTGATTAATAAAACACAAAGGCCCTCTGCACAGGGAGAGCCAGCTTGTTACAGCCTTTAGACTTAATCAAATATGGCTTCTGGAACATAGAGAAAGCCACTTACAAAAAGAAACTTTGTAATTGAGAATTATGCATATAAACAGTACATTAAGTTGAAGGGGATCATAAGGACTAGGGACAATTTCAATGGCTAGTTCATTAAGTATACTTTTTGTATATTTTCCCCAAGAATATTACTACATGCAAATTTTCTTTCAATAATCAAATATTCCATCTAATTTTGAATATGTCATCTGTAAAAAAAAAGTTTCCATTTTAAAATCAGGACCTCAAAGTTCAGTCTAAATCAGTGACACCATCCATCTGAAACACCCCAGGGACAGCAAGGATGACACTGGAGCTGGACACTGTTCTCTGTGACTAGCTTTCGTCGTCTCTTTGCAAAGGTATTATCTCAATTTCTTTGGCTATTCTTTTGGCTAATGTTATACTATTTGCGGCAATTATTCTCCGAGACATCAGATCGAACGGTCCACCTGAAATCAAATCAAATATAGAAAAGTTATACCTGAACAAAAACAATCACCAGAAAAGATAGTACACAGTTATATCCTCTGGCAATGCTCAACTTTTCTTAACCCCCCCCACCCCTCCGGTCAGCTCTCAGCCTCCAGAACGGAAGCCGCTAGGCATCTTTTCTGAGTAAAGGCCAATGCTAGCGATCTCCAATTGGAATGCAGGATCCTCTGTTTCTTGTGGGCGCTCTTCTACTTCATCTCTCTAATGTCTGAGGACAGGCACACTCACACCCATACACTGTCACATGTGTGAGGACAGTCACACTCACCCCACACACTGTCACAGGTATGAGACAGTCACACTCACACCATGCACTGTCACATGTGTGAGACAGTTACACTTATCCCACGCACTGTCACACTGCTTTTTTTTCCACTTCCTGTTTCAGTGTGCTGTATCTCATGGTTTCTGAACTCTTTGAACCCCGGTTTATTCTCCTTAATTTCACCTTCTGCTCAGAGTTAATATTTAACTGACCCAGGCCAGAGCAAAATAGTTGGAGGACAGAGCCCATTTTTCACTATCACTGTGGTCCTGTCCAAAGTTCATGGTCCAAGCCTCAGAGGTGGTGCAGAGCTCTCCAGGCCTCTCAGGAGCTCTCGATATTCACAATGAAGGCATGAAGGAATTCTCAAGCAATGCTCACTATGTAGTAGCACTAGCCACACCACTGTCTCCATCTGCTAACGTCTGATTTTGCAGAGACTCACACACATCAAGGAGAGAGCCCTGCATGCTTTGTGGTGGCATGATCTCACCCGTGACATCCATGAGCACTCCGCCTGCCTCGGTGACAATGATGCCAGCTCCCGCCATGTCCCAGCAGTGGATTCCCATCTCATAATAGGCATCTGCTCCTCCCGTTGCCACAAGGCACATATTAACAGCAGCTGTTCCAACACTCCGGATTCTAGCATGGTAAACAAGATCGGCGGAATAAAATAACTCTCAAAAGAAGCATTTCTCCCTCTCTAAGGTCATTTCATTTCCAATACCGACCAAGCCTGTTTGCCTTCATCTTGAGAATAACTGAGAGTGAAAGCGGTCTCCAATTTTCAAATGAAGTATATAACATTTAATGTCAGGGCTGGTTAAGCACTTGCCGCTCTTGCAAGGATATGATGGTTCATATGATGGAGTCCCAGGGCTTCTCATGCCCTCTTCTATCTTCTGCAGTCCCCGTACTTATGTGGTACGCACATATGTGCAAGCACACACTCATACACATAAGATATGAATATTTTTTTTAAAAACTCTAATCACTATATCCTATGTAATTCATGAATTTTTCACAAAGCAATCATTTAAAATGATAAACATGACAATAAAAACTTTAAGAGAAAAAAACAAACAAAAACACCCCAATGCAAGCCAAATGTGGTTGCACACACCTGTAATCACAGTATTCAAGAGGCCGAAGCACAGGATGGTGGGTTCTAGGATAGCCTGGAGTACACTGTATCATTGTTGTTTCAAACAACAACTACAATAACTACAACAACAACAACTACAACCACCACCACCACCACCACCCCAGACAAAGAAGAAGGAGGATTCTTGTGTAGGCTCTTGTGCCTGGACCCCAGAACTCCAGTGTCTTTATTTCACATAGACAGTACTGTGTGAGTAGTCTCCAGGGTGTAGGAAACACCACGTTACTTACTGGGCAGTAGTTGGAAAGCCCCCTGCTTGACGCCACACGGGCTACCTGGGTTCTGCAGGAACATTTGCTCTTTAATTTTTAAAAATGTTATTGTTTTCTACAATTAATAGGAGCCTTAAAATGCTCAAAAGCGTCAAGCGCATAACAGAATAAAAGACTCTGAAGCCACCTTACAGGAAACAGATGAGCGACGACAATCAAGCCGTGTGTGGCAGTACAAATGTTAAACTCAGCACTCAGGAGGCCAAAGCAGGAAGCTCATGAGTTGAAGAAAAAATACGGAGAAACCATGGGCACTTGTGTTGGCTGTGGTTATGTCAATGAATACCGAGTATTGGCAGAATGGGGAGGCTAGGGGTGGTGTCTCACACCTGCAATCCCACATTTGAAAGGCTACCCAGGAGGGCCAAGAGCTCGAGGTCAGCTTGGGCAGAATTAGACCTTGTCTCAAAAATAATCACGCGGCAGCAACCTCAACAAAAAGGAGCCAAGGAGCAGGGGAACAGAATGTCTGCAAGTTACTTTCAAATGATGCACTCAAATTTCCTTTAAAGTTTCCATTTATTTGTTTACTTCTCTTGTTCCTTGTTGTTGTTGTTGTTGGGTTTCACTAAATGCTGTAGACTGGGCTGGAGCTTCCTGTTTTCCTACTTCAGCCCCTCTAATGTTGAAGCTACAGTGCGTACCACTGTATCTGCTTTAAACTCTTTCAGTGTCAAATATTTAAACCTCTGGAAATAAGGCAGAGATTCATTCCCTAAAATATATTTTTCAAAAGTACAGGAAAATTAATGAATTATATATATGTATTTTTCCCCTTATATAAAAAACAATGACTGCACACCATCTTTCACAAAGCCAACGTTAAAAAGGAAAGGAATGACAGGGCCCCAGCCAGCTTCAAAGGGTGTCCCACATCCCCCGAAAAGGGCAAACCCACTGACTCCACAACTGAGCGTAGGCCCAGCTCAACCTGGACTACAGGAAATCAGGTGGTTAGACAAAAACCAGAATTCCTCGGGAACTTGTAAAACCAGTTCCCATCTGCCAAAAGGCGTCATTTCCCTTACCTGTGCAGAAGAGACACATGGCACCATTGACACATACCTGTAGCTACGTATCAAAGCCAGTACCAGTTTCCAGGATCCTTCAGTCCCCACCCACGTGCTCGTTAGATATACATTTCAGAGCCTTCCCACCAGACTCCTGGCCTTCCCTCCCCGGCTACTCACTCTCCTCGCCAGGAATCTGGCTCTGTGCTCTTATCGCTGCCCCCACCCCCACCCCTTGCTATCTTCTTGTTCTCACTAAGCTCTGTTCTCCATGTCTCCTATCACTATTCACCCCGGCTTCCTTCCCAGCCCTGGCCACACTCATCTTCTTCTTTCTCTCTGTCCTGGACTCCCCCAGATGTCCTTGGCTGTTCTTTCTCTTGTACCAAGAACAGAAACCTTAACTATACAATGGAGAGGTCACATCAGCACTTTCTTTACTCCCCTCACCCCTGCCACCCTGCCCCAATAAAACATCCTTGGTTGAGATGTGTTTCACAACTTATATTTTTGCTTCATATCAAATGTAACGAAGAACTAGCAAGAACAGCCCATCTACTTAACTCCACACGACAAGTTTTAGCTTATGGAGAAAGGCACGGTGAGCAGGACGGTAATGCTGAAAATCCCAGAACTGTAAATTTGACACTATCCCAGGCTATACAGTAAGACCCTGCCTAGAAGGGAGCAAACTGAAACCAAACCCAAGAAAGTCTATCTCCCTACTTCTTATGTGAGATACGGGACATGGGGTGCTTGAGAGCTCAAGTTCTAGAAAGAATGACTGAGACTGCTCACAAGTAAGCTCTTGTGCTCTGCCACTCCGAACCCTTCAGATAGGCATCTCTACAGGGAGACTTCTACTGACCTCTGGGGAGCTCTACTCTGCTAGCAAGCAATGAAGGCAGGGATCCAGATTCCGAACTGGAATTTCACCTGCTCCTTCCAAAGTCCAAGTGTGCCTGAGAGTGAAGAGAGCTTGCGCTACACATCAAAAGATCTGGGTCTGTTCTCATGCTCAGCTGGTTCCGACTTTGCTTCAAACTTTCACACTGAAGAGAGGGAGGGGTGCCTTACTTTAGGGCGCAGTGCAATGCTTACAAAGATGATGAATTAGCGAAGAGCACCATGTTTATCTAAGTCTGTTCTTTACTAGGCCTGTCCAATTTGGACTTACACAAAACTGTAGACTTAAGGGAAACAATGAGACTACATGTGATTATTTTGTAACTTGGGTGTGCAGCTCTTAAGTATGAACCTTCTCGGGTCAATCTCAGAATGTTGGACACCTCTGCATTAAGTCCCCCAAATGATGCAACTGGTTCATTATTACTGACTTTGTCTCATGCCTGCGGTCTCATGGTGTTCTGTATGAGCAACTCTGAAATGTCAGTGACAACTCACTCGGCTGAGTACGAAAGCTCTTCTTCTTGGGAACACTGTCTTTCCTCTTTCAACCAAACCCAAAACACCATTTTTTCCTTCAGCTAGTAGCAAAATAAAAGGCTAGAGTAAAAAGCACGGGAAGCTATTCTGTAGCCATTTTACTGCCCGTGGTTAAAGTCCAAACTTTAAACAGCCAACCGCAGCAGCAGCTTTTAAGAAGTACCTTGTTCTTGCCTCAAGGACATTATTCCTTGGGCCTCAAGAGCTCCATGTTCTGGGAGGTTCAGTGGCTAGGTGACAGAGACTCTCATCCACCTTACTCATTACTGCATAGACCACAGATTCACAAATCAGTTTGTACCACGTCAAACTTTAACCACGGGCAGTAAAATGGCTACAGAATAGCTTCCCGTGCTTTATACTCTAGCCTTTTATGTTCTTGAACGTCTTAACTCCTAAAAGGGACGTTAACTATTAAAGAAAGAGAATGACCTGGAAGCCAGTGCTGTAGCTATATCTCCATCAGCACATCTCCTGTAGCTACTTCATGTGCCTGACCCTCTGAACGCATCCATAAAACAAGCCTACATTAGATGATCCTTGAAGTATTATCAAAGTCTATCCTTGATGATTATTTTCAGGAGAAAAAAGGTAGCGACAATTGGCAATAAGAGAAAATCATGAAATTCTCTTGTTATTCATGAGCTCTCACTGTGTAGCCCAGGCTGGCCAAAACACCCAGTCTCCCTAACTCGGCTTGCTCTGTACCCGGCATGACCGACCGACAAGTGCTACAGAGCCTGGCTTCCCCATGGCTTCTTGTTCATTTGGGACAGCTCTTCTTGTGTAGCCAGGCTGTCCTTGAACTATTCTCTACAATCTTCTTGTCCAGCCTCCCACGGCCAAGGTTACAGGCATGCTCTACCATCTTTGCGTCAGTGGCTTTTTAAGGATTATTTTTACTGAAACAACCATAATAAAGGTCAGAAAAATGCTACTTATGTAACCAATACCTGTATTAAATTTAAGAACATCAGATTGCTAGCTTTTCCTAAAACCTCTAAGATATATACTTGCTTCAAAGACAAACAAAACTTTTTCAGCTAGGGGCTCACTATGTTTTCTAGACCAAACCATAACTTCTGGAATCAAGCAATCGTCCTACCTCAGCTGCCTAAGGAGGCAGTAGTACCAACATATGCCTTCACTTCTGGCATATCCTCTCATACATCCTGTCATTACTGAAGGACTCTGAGGTTGGAGAGCAGTGTTACGGGTGTAAAACATGTAACACTAACACTTGATCAATAGGCTAAGGCAGGAGGCTCTCAAGTTCCAGGCCAGCCTGTGCCACAGATACACATACATATACTTATACATATGCATATATGAACATATACATATCATTATAGAAAGATTTTAAAAATCTGCTAAAAATGTAAGCATTTATAAACACAAAAATTCAAAAACAAAGAACTCATGAAATAAACACAGTAACTACAAATAATACAGACAGAAATCACAGCACAATGTAAAATTATTGTACTGGCCGGGCATGGTGGCGCACGGCTTTAATCCCAGCACTTGGGAGGCAGAGGCAGGCAGATTTCTGAGTTCGAGGCCAGCCTAGTCTACAAAGTGAGTTCCAGGACAGCCAAGGCTACACAGAGAAACCCTGTCTCAAAAAACAAAATTAGTGTACTGTACTACAAAACAGAAGTATTAATATATTAATAATTTTATCTATTAAGAAACATTTACAAATTGACTTATAAATGGATACTGTATTCTGTTTTATCTGAGAGAAACACTTAAAATAAAGCTAAGGATGTTAAAATAAAGCTAAGGATGTTAGGAACTGTTGCACAGACCTCTAAGTCCACCCGTGAGGAGGCCAAGGCAGAGGGACACTGAGGCACAGGGGAGACAAGGCAGTAGTACTGTGAACCTGAGGCCTGCCTCAGATACATAGCAAAACTCTGCTGAAAAAATCAAATCAAAACGGAATTCATCGCAAACGAAAATTCCCAAGGTCAACTCTAGCCTCCACAGGAGCACAAACATAAACACAAACACCCCAACCCACTCCCACACAGAGAAAAATAAAAATGAATCCCTTTAAAGTTAAATCCTCTTTAAGTCTGGGTGGGAAGGAGAAGGCCTTACCCATGGATGGGGATGGAACACAGCTTTTCCATGTTGGAGAGAACGATCCGTAAAGTCTCGGGCTTTCTGGACGAGCCCAACTCGGTCACCAAGAGTGACTTGGTAATGTCTGGAAAAAAAAGCTATTTCAAATAAACCTCTAGCCCTCACTAACCAAAACTCTAGCACAGCAAATCTGACATAGTTCAGGATAAAATGGGACATTTAAATCCTCTTTCCTACTTTATCTATTTTTCTTCCAATCTTCAAATGTTAAAACACTTATGAAAATAGGTGTGGTGTTTGACAAGACTGCAATTAAAACATAATAATAAATCATTTTAAAAAATAAACAACAACAAAGGAAATGAACAAACAATATGCCCTCAAATGAAGCCTTCAAGAGAAAGGCTAGGGCTGGACATAGTGCTGTGCATCTTTAATCTAATGACTCAGAAGACAGAGGCTGGGCAGCTCAGTTCAAGGCCAAGCTGGTCTACATGGCTAGTTCCAGGCAAGAGCTACAGTGAGACCTTGATTAAAAGGAAATCAAAGCCAGAGGGAAAGGAAGGAAGGGAGGAAGGGAGGAAGGGAGGGAGGGTAGAAGGAGGGAGGGAGGAAGGGAGGAAGGTAGGTAGATTTGCTGACTAGTTTATGGAAGTCTGTGAAGATCCCAAAATCAAGACTGTTTGCAAGTTTAAAGGCCAGAGAGTAGACAATTTATAAAGCATTGACACTGTAGCCATAACTAACCTAGAGACAGAGAAAGCAAGGGTATGTGGACAGGTTATATGCAAATACATCATTTTATAGGAGGGGTTTGACCCTCATATAGAGACTGAGAAACCATGTGGATCCTTGTTAAGGATTCTCAGGTGGTTTTGTTTGTTGGGAGCATAGACTGCCCTAGAACTTGCTTTACCCAGGCTGGCCTCAAACTCCTGATCCCTCTGCCTCCACCTTCTGAGTGTTGGGATTCCAGGAAGATGGCACCATGTCCAACTGATCTCAGCGTTGACATGCATTATTTATGGTTTACTGGCCAATAATGGGATCGAGAAATGCTAAGAAGTCTGAGGTGGTGTAACTGAAGCACTAAGACGTGAGCTGTTGGAACTGAGGCCCGGGTGCCCACAGCCACGCCCACTCCTGCTGAAATTCTGGGGTGCACTTGCTCAACCGTATCTGCTTTTCTGCCCTAACCACCATGCGAAAAACTGGGGTCAGAGTGGGCAAGGAGGAAATCAGACAATCTGGAGTCAGCCGATACTTGCTAACCCAAAGGTGGTGTCAGCACTGGAAGACAAACTCACCTTCCTGCTGGGACACCTGAAGCTTCTGACCGTTACAAAAGGCACCTTTCCCTTTCCTGCCGGTGTACATCTTATCTTCCACACAGCTGTACACAATTCCAAACTCCATCTGCAGAGGAAAGCAAGTCTCTTAGCAAACCTGGGTATTTTTCCATTAACTGGTATCATTTTATGAATAAAGCAGCAAGAAAATCTATTATATTTATAAAATAGATTCCAACAGCTGAACTGTGGGGAAGTACTGCCCAAACACAGTAGGTCATCAGGGCTCCATCCTTGGCTCCCACTCAAGTCTAGGCGGAGAGAATGTGTCCCTCTCCTAGCTCAGACACAGAGGGCTTTTTGAGTTTTCTACGATGGACACTGTGTCCTCCTGGGTTCCTGCCATCCACTCACCCATGGATCCTTCTTTTCCTTCCAGTACTTTTTTGCAACCTGAGAATTTGAAACTAAGGATTCAAAAGCAGAGAGCACTCGACTGCTCAGGCTGACTATGTTGAAGGCTGATTTAGGACCAGGTGGTATACCAAGTGACCAGTACAGCCTGTGACCTGTGTTTTATACGTGTTTGTGTTGCTAGGGATTCAACTGGGTTGCTAGGGTTTACATACGCTAGGTGAACATGCTACCACTTCGCCTTGGGCTTTTATTTCAGAAATGTCTAAGTGTTGTGTTCCTACTGACAAAATGCAGCACTCAAGCTCCTCGAATACAGCAGCCAAATAGCCAAACAGCAGGGAACCAACAAAAGGGACCCCAGTGATTACAGATCTTATTCTACTGGGTTTCGCATGTATTCATTCACTTATGTCTATGTTCCTAAGTACATGCCACATTTCCAGCCATCCTTCGGCCCCTGACACATGCTTAGAAATGTCCCACTTCATCTGAGGAACTGTAAAGTCACACTAATTCATGACATGGCTGTGTATGACAGGAGGATGACGGGGACCTGTCTTCTCCGTGTTCACTTTTCTTTTCCAACGCTGGCTTCTCAGGAAACAAGCCTTATCCACTGGGAATGTGCGTAAACATGTCCCCAGCCTTGAAGCAAACGTTTACAGGTGGCACAAACCAAATACAAAAGATTAACTCTTTCTCAGAGAAGAAAAGCAAAGTATCTTATAAACCATATATTTAAGACATACCTCTTTATTCACAAGGAAGCCAATTGAAACAGCTACAAAGGGAAACCTTAAAAAAAAAGAGACAAAATCCACAAACTAACCAAGACAGAATTTAATTTCAACAAGTATGTATACAATTGTTTTCAAACCAATTCTTATAAGATGGAATATGGAGGGGAGGAAGAAGCTCCATCAACACACGTGCGCGCGCGTGCGCACACACACACACACACATACACACAAACACACACACATGCACACACACACGCACATACACACACAAACACACACACATGCATGCACATGCACACACACACAAACACACACGCATACACACAAACACACACACATGCACACACGCACACACACATGTACACACACACATGCACACACACGCACATGCACACACACACAAACACACACAGAAACACACACACACACATGCACACACAAACACACACACATACAC
The DNA here is from genome assembly GCF_000001635.26 of Mus musculus. Classification (NCBI taxonomy): domain Eukaryota; kingdom Metazoa; phylum Chordata; class Mammalia; order Rodentia; family Muridae; genus Mus; species Mus musculus. The sequence continues at coordinate 10,324,500 of NC_000069.6, forward strand.
ACACACATGCACACACAAACACACACACACATAGCTACAAGATCACTGATCCTTACCATGTCAGGTACTATACTAAGTTCTTATAAAAGTGAACAATTCCATGAAGCCCACCAAAAAATAATTCTATGAAACAGGTACCATTAGAGCTGGAGAGATGGCTCAGCAGTTAAGAGCACCAAATGCTCTTCCAAAGGTCCTGAGTTCAAATCCCAGCAGCCACATGGTGGCTCACAGACATCTGTAATGAGATCTGTTGCCTTCTTCTGGTGTGTCTGAAGACAGCTACAGTGTACTTTCATATAATAAATAAATAAATAAATCTTAAAAAAATATATGGCCATTTTATATGTCTTTTTTCTTTCTTTAAGATATTACTAGTAGTTTAAGCTTCCCTGGAGAGCTCAATATGGCGTAGCCCAAGCTGGCCTCAAATCCATGATCCCCCTGCCTCTACCTCCCAAGTGCTAAGATTATACTCTTATACCTGGTGCCATAGTTTTTGTGAACTTGAAACAACCTAGACCTATCTGAGAAGAGGAAATCTCAGGTGAGGATTTGGCTTGTGGGAATGTCTGTGAGGCACTGTCTTAATTACCAACTGAGGTAAGAAATCCAGCCACTGTGAGCAAGCAGGTCTGGGCTATAGAAGAACTGGAGCAGAGCGAGCCAGGGGAAGCATGCCAGTGAGCAGTGCTCCATGTCCAGTGAGCAGTGCTCCATGTCCAGTGAGCAGTGCTCCATGTCCAGTGAGCAGTGCTCCATGTCCAGTGAGCAGTGCTCCATGGGTAGTGCATGGAGCTCCTGCCCTGAGTTCCTGCCTTGGCTGCCCTCAATGTCATGCTGTAGACTGAAATGAAATCAGCCCTGTCCTTCCCAGGCTGCTTGTGGTCATCATTTATCACAGCAACAGAAAGAAAATGAGAACACTATAAAACTAGAATCTTACACTTTCTTTTAACCTTTATTTTCCCTTCATGTGTATGCAGCATGTTCATGCAGAGACTGTGGATATCAGAAGAGGGCACTGGATCTCCCAGATCTGGAGTTACAAACGGCTGTGAGAGGCCATGTGTGAACTGGGAATTGAACCTGGACCCTATGGAAGAGCAGCCAGTGCTCTTAACCCCGAGCCAGCTCTCCAGTCATGACTGGCCTTAAGTATTTTTAAAACCAAGGTTTTCAAAAGAGTAGCTTGTCTAATGTCACAAAGGCAATAAACAAGCTGCAGGATTCAAATCTCAGATTTGTGTGTGCAGATCCTAATGCCACACCCTTTAGCACCCCTGTTTCTCTCTGAGTGAGCTCACTGCACACAGAGAGCATCTCACCAGTGAACTTAGCAACTTCTTTACTGGTCCAAAGGGCCCATGTTACTCTGTCATTTTTGTATAGTCTTCACAGACAGAAAAACAATGGTGAGCAGGCACATCACGTCCCAAGTCCATACTATACCATTTGGTCCCTTGCTCCACAGCTTAGAAAAGATCTGCACAATACACTTAACTCCACCACACATCTCATACACAGCTTCTTCAAAGAAGGAAGCCTTGAACAGAGACTCACCCAGTGAACACACAACAGGAATCATACTAAAATTCAATGCATACCGATGCACGAAGTTAGTCGTTCCATCAATGGGGTCAATGACCCACGTGGGCTGCTCTGTGAAGACCGTCTTCTCCCCAGCTGCCACAGACTCTTCACCAATGAAGCTGAAAGCAGGAAACACAAACTCCTAACATCTAACATCTAAATCAGATTCAGGGCTTTAAGCTTCAGGGGCTACCAAGCCAAGTCTAGACTATTGTTCTGTTAGGTTGTTGCTCTGCTAGAGAGAGAGAGAGGATGATAATAATAAACACGATGAAGCTCTGTTTTCCTCAGAGCAAAGGTGGGTAAAACAGTACTGAGTCCTATATTCTAAATGCAACACTGGCATAAACGCAGGGGAAACATACACATCTGCAAAGGTCATTCTTAAAATGAGAAAGTAAGAAAACACATCGATGTTAAAACTAAGCGCGGGGAGGGTGAGGCTGCACAGGCCATAATCCCAGCACTCGGGAGGGACAGGAGGCAAGAAACAGGCTGGCCTAGCCCAGAGTGAGACTGCCTTAAAGTCAAGCAAACTTAAATACTGAAAGACCACACATTCTTTAGATCCTAGCAAGAGGCAGAGCGCATACAGCACTTCGTTGAGTGTGAACTGACTTCTAGTCCAAAGAACACAGCAGGACCGAGTTGTGCAGCCTTGTTACCGGTCTGGTAGTTTCAAATGTTCACACTGTTCCTCCCTCCCGATCCTAGAATAGGCCAGCTTCCAAGCAGCTCTGAGAATGACGCAGAAGTGAGGAACGGGGACACTGCCAGCAGACGGCCCACAGGGAGCTGGAGTTGCCAGCAGCTACAGAGGTAAAGGGTCCCTCAGTCCTACTGGGGCCTTGGAGACCCACTGACGAGAACTCCCAGACACCTCAGCCAGGCCCACACAGCCAAGCTACTCCTACCCTGGCCAAACTGTGAAACACTAGTCTGTCATGTAGAATGACTTCAGAGGGGCAGTACATAACAGGAGAGTTGGTAAGTTACCGAGAATATAAAGTACCCGCTGAAATGCCTGTGTACAACTGTCAAGTCAATTTTATAAATGGTGTCTGAGTTCACTGGTTTTCTTCTCGCCTGCTCTCTTTTTTCTATTTTTTCTTGTTTGACATTGAACTCTTTTAATACATATTTGTCCTCTTTTTCCTTTCTCTCTTATTTCTAAGCCTTTTTATTGGAAGGAACTATGTTCAGTCACAACTTTAAATATTTTTCCATCTCATTGACTAAAAGACTGACAGTGGCCAATGTCACAAGGAGGAAAACATTAACAGCACTGCAGCATAAACCTTTCAAAGGATGGCTTTTAATTTCTTGAGTTCTGGGGACTTGCACCCGCAAAGAGTGCTCTACCGCTGACCTCATTTCAAGCCTGCAGTTTCCTGAGACTGAGTGTCACTGTGCAGCCTGGCTGACTACATATCCCCGTGCCTCCTAGCTCCTTCTCCTGAGTGCTACAATTAGGGCATCTGACATCTTGCCTGGCTGACAACAATGTTTTTGCTAAATGTGGGTCTGATTTAGGATTTTCTACAGAACCTCCTAATGCTAGCACTTCTCTCCCACACACGGAACTCTGCAATGCAGGGAGTTTAACCGAGCTTTCCAGCTGTGCTGATGGCAGCAGAAGCTACTTCCGCTATCCACACTATCTTGTCAAAGACCCCCTCTTTCCTGACCCTAGAACCACAGGATAGGCAATCACCCTAAGTCAGCACAGGGTAAAAATATATAAAAGATTAGTCGGAAACAGCCAAGCCATCAGTCAGGACCAAGACCACACACACACTATCCAAAGCGGCCCAGATGTTACCCACAGGGGTCTTCCTTCCGTCATCCTGGCCTGAGCAGCCCCACACCCTCAAACTCAGCTCCTTTGCAAGTCAGAGTCACCTATTACAGCTCTGGATCTACAGATCTTTGCCTCACGAGTAGGCTATCCCACCCTGGACCTGGCTTTATCACTATAGTGTAGGCTATCCCACCCTGGACCTAGCTTTATCACTGTAGTATAGGCTATCCCACCCTGGACCTAGCTTTATCACTGTAGTGTGCAGAAGACTCATGCATAGGCTATCCCACCCTGGACCTGGCTTTATCACTGTAGTGTAGGCTATCCCACCCTGGACCTGGCTTTATCACTGTAGTGTAGGCTATCCCACCCTGGACCTGGCTTTATCACTGTAGCGTAGGCTATCCCACCCTGGACCTGGCTTTATCACTGTAGCGTGCAGAAGAGGTACCTGTGACATGGATACTTTTCCTTTATAGAAGACATGAGCATTTTTTCAACTTTTTGGTCAGTAACTGTTACCAAGTCGGCTGGAGAACTTTTAATCATGACATCCATCTCATTTTTTAAAGCTTCACGAATCATCTAAAAAGAAGTTTTGGGTAAGCAAGTAAAGAAAGATGTAAGTAATTTAAACCAAACAAGAAAGTCAATCACAAAATAACTTCAAGCATTCAACGACTCTTAACATGGTCTTAAATATGTTCTTTCCAAAATGTCTGCAAAACAAAACACTTTAGGGAAATAGTATGTAATTTCATATCTTATTTTAGATTCATGACCGCCGTGGTCAGGTTAACATTACAAACTGAAACATCCAGCTAGAAGCGCCATGCCCATGGTTCCTCAGATTAGCCCAGGCCTAGGCTCCACCCCCAGCCTCACACGCGCACACATGCACACAGGAAATCAGCCATTTTCACTGTATTTACAGTTTAATTAAACTGCACATGTAGATTACTCAAAGCATGCTTTGTTGACCAAAACTGCTCTGTAATATCTACACCACACACTACGGCCCCCTTCAGCACCCAGACTGTAGTTCATACCTCTCCAGCTTGCCTCGCGAGGATTACTGCATAGTCCATGCACTCCTGCCAAGGGTCTGCCATTATCTAAACACAGCCAACAGAGATCAGCACAAAACAGTTACGAATCATGCAGACACTCACTTACACAAGCATCTCAATTAGCAACGGTTTGATTTTGATCCACCCTTTCCCTGGTTGATAGTTCAATTTTTCCCCACATATAGTCCCAGTAAAAAATCATTTTGAAATATTATATATTTCACCTCGTAGTAAGACTTTTTTGTTACTAGTGTTGCTTTGAGTCAGTGTCTCATAGCCCAGGCTAGACTCATAGCCCAGGCTAGTCTCATAGCCCAGGCTAGTCTCAAAGCGAAGGATGACCTTGAACTCCTGACCCCGTCTGTACTTTCCAAGTACTGCGATTACCAACGAGTTATTATCATAGCAAACAATGTTCTATGAAGCTGTCTCCCAAGTGACCACACAATATCACATTTTGGGTTGTAGCTATACCATATCATAGTGTGGGGGTGGGGGTAGCGTGGGGATGCCCCTGAAGCTTAGGTCAAGCTCAGATGAGGTCAAGACATGGTCTAACGGGTAGGTGTAGGAGTGGGTGGGGAGCAAGGTAAAGAACATGGGAAGGCTGGAATCAAAGCACTTTTAAAGACCAAGGAACAAAGGCTGCCTGTATTAACTCAACTCCAGGGAGTTCAGTGCTTTGCACATGGAATTAAATAAGGTAAAGGTGAAGTTTTAAGGTTCACAGATTACAAGTACTTTGCCCCGTATTATATGAGCAGATTTTACAGAACGTATGCTCAATTCTGATGGGAAAGTTCCCTGCTTTCCCTTACCACGTTTGAGAGAAGAAAACTCTATGTCTAAAAGCAAAGGTGCCATTTGCCTCCTAGACTTCAGGCAGGGGAAATGTGAGCAAGTGACTTGACAGCTTTCTGCTGACCTCTCCAGACTCACCCCAGGCTTGACCGCACTAACACTAACGTGGGCCCCTAGCCCAGGGAAGCATGGAAGTGCTCATGCCCAGGAAAGGTGGCCGCTCTGCCTGCTTCCCAGGACAAGTCACACCCTGTGCTTCCCCTGTAAGAGCGTCAGGTACACGGAGAAGCGCAGGGACACAGAGCAGACAGACACAACCAGATGCTGCTGGCTACGGCTTCACCTTCCTTCTTATTGATATAAGGTGGGCTTCAAGCTTTGAGCATCCTCGCTTAGTCTTCAGAATGCTGGTGGGATTACAGACATTTGCCCTCACGCCTAAGCGCCTTTTCCTGTGATCCAAGCGTCCAAGCAAGCATATAAAAGGCGCTTTGAGTTATAGAATAAACTCCTTACAGCTCTTCAAGAATGCTTTCCAAACTTGGTCACACTTGTTCTTACTGCTCTCTTCTATTCTGTCACAACTGGACATTCTTGGGCTGGGCTTGCCTCCTCACCACTTGCTTCCTCAAGCCACTCACACTTTACCTTGTGACAACATGAACAGAACACCTCCTGACTCCCCAGGACTGTTTCAAAAGCCATCCATCGAATCTTCAACCCAACAGATATCAAGCAATAGACAGTTGCAGAAAAACTGCTGTTGCTATGCAACATTTGGTCATTTATAATGCATGCTACATCTTCTTAATCAGTTCTAATATTCCTTGAGGAAAGGAGGCTGATAAATAAAAATTTCTGAGGTGCCCTAAAATGTAGAGGTCCAGAAGAGGGAAGACACAAGGGAAGTTAATTAGGTAACAGTTCTCTGGGGTTTGTTCTGGCTTTGTGGAGCATGGTGGGGGGCAAGAATAGAGACTTTAAAAGCCTGTGCCTTGAAATTCAATTATAGCGTTAGCTCATCAGAGGCACTTTTTTAGCTTTGTTGCTGGTAGTTTACAAAATGTGCCCCAAGTCTTGGTCCATTTCCTAGCTGATATATATTAATGGCTCAATAAACCCTTTTATTTCAAAGACCTTTGCTTCAAGACTTGTTTTCACGGGGGTCATATTCTATCACCCTCACTTTGGGAACAAAATCATACAGACTTAAAATTGTTTCTATCCTATACAGGCCCCGCTCCCGACGCAGGACATCACCGGACCTGGTCTTGTTCACCCCTAATCCTGTAAATTCGTGAGCCAGGGAACTTGCCGTGTAGAGCCCTGAGGGCTTGGGCAGAGCCGGGCTCATTCTGCGACACAGAACCTCAGAGATCGAGGACCGCCTGGCGAACCCGCTCGGCTGTTTCCGGAGCGCTACGGAGAGCACCGCCGGGAGGAGGGCCCGGCAGGCGCCCCGGCCCAGCATGGGGAGAGCTTGTCTGCAGCCCGCACAACCCCCCGCCTCGGCCACCGAATAACGCTGCACGGAAGCCAGGGACAGAACCGACTCACCTCGCGCGAGCGCACCGCGATCGATGCTCAACCGCCGGCGTCCGAGGGCTCGGTTCTTCGGCTCTTCCGGAGGTAACGGGGATTGCTCCGACAGGAAGTCCCGCCCCATTAAAACCCCGCCTTCACGTCTTCGCTCAGACTGGAGGTGTAAGCCGGGCCGAATTTGCCTTTGTAAGGGCTGGTCCGGTTGAAGTTACCGTGTTCTGGCATTCTCCTGCATACCCTTTCTTCTCTAAGAATCCCGTTTTCAAATCTCCACTTTTGTCTTTATTAGTTTATTTTTTTATTAGTTTATATCATATATGTTATATATTAGTGAAATTAAATATATATAATATATTATATATTATATATTAAATTATATATAAATTATATTAGTTAAATTTCTTTATTAGTTTATATTTTCCCATTTCCCATTCTGCTCTTCGGCTACAGCTAAATTGGAGTTGTGACTGTCATTGGGCACTCTCATTTGTTAAACCTGTAAGCCTAAAGGAGATTTTTATTTTTATTTTTTGCACCAACTCTCTTCTCCATAATTCACTTAGATACAGGTTGTTTGTTGTGGACTTGACGGCGGCAGGCAGTTGCTCTCCGCACCTGCAGCCCTCAATACTAAGGACCATAGGCTTTGTAAATACTATACAAGCACCCTGTCTTTGAGCCGCTTTCAAAGGCGTCGATTTTTAGCAGTGTTCCATTATGTAGCATAGGTTGGCTTCTGAAGTCTTTGAGCATCCTGCCTCCACTTTCGGGCTACAGGCACCTGCCACCACACCAGACAGCACTTGTGCTCTTACGTGCTTAAACATAAGTGTTAGAACGGTTTCATGAAGAGTCCCTGCACAATACAGATGAGGAAAACAAAGCTTGGAGAAGTCAGGGGATTTGTCCCAAACTCACACAACAAGAGCATAGCACCCTGACTCCAAAATCCGCAGAGAATCTTCATGGCTCAACCACTTGCTCTGGATGACCAACAAAGGCTAGTTTATGGTTCTTAAAATGTTTCCTCACGTGGAACAGTACCATGGTAAGTATGTTACTTTTAAGTGGAACTCTATCCAGATGACCTACCCACAAGATGACCACAATGCCCTGGCATAATTACTTGTGAAGTGATTGGTTCTCAGGAATCAAAACAAGAAATTATCAACAACATGTAACATGTCTCAGAGATGAGTGGCAGGGACAGCAAATCGGATTGATAAACCCACAAAGACAAAATGAGTCTACTCTTCTGAAGCCTGCTGCCTTAAGACACTGATGTGGGTGTCTATCACATACTCATGGTTTTTTGCTCTTCCACAAAAGACCTTCAAGAGCTTGGTTTTGGGGTCCTCTATTATCAGTTGTTTGAAAATAAAAATCTTATCAAATGCATGCTGTATGAGTGAAAGAGCCTCCCCTGACATTGCAAAGCAGGACAGATGAGGGACCAGGTATCAGATGTCTTTACATTAAATGATCGCTAGCTTCCTCCATCAGATGAGCAGGACTCCATGGGGCTCATTGCAGCCTCTGCTGCTTCTTCCTTGCTACAGTCAGGTAACTCAGCACAATCCATTCTCCTGCCAAGTGCCTGCTGAAAGCCAAGCGCACAAAGGAGTCTGATGTTCTGATTCCGTTATAGCAGCACTGACTGCAGGCTGGTGTCACACAATACAGAACCCTGTTGCTGAGTGTGTGGAGGTGGCTCTGATGTCTATAGAGACCTCCATACATGACAAGAAGAAAACTCTAAGCACACACAAACATGTACACTCACATGACTGCACACACACACACACACACACACACATACACTGGGGTGGGAGGGGTTCTGTTCTAGTCACTTAAGCAAATGCTAAAACTTATGTGGTGTCCCAAAGTTCACTGGAGAATTATTGACTGAGATTAAAATGGTGGAGTCTCCATAAGCCAGGTGAGCTACTCAGGAGTAGAGTCTATCTCCATGTTATTCAATATGGTTTCATGATTGATGGAACATAGGTAGGAGCTGCAAACACTGATCAAAATAAGCTAACATTCTCTGTAGTGTTAACAGGTTCCAGATCATTAGAATATATATTATTATCATCATAGAATTGTTATTCTATGCATAGTGGAGTGGACTTATCATTCCTCAGAGCTACAAACTTAAAACTAAAATCAAAATTTAAAACCTGGCCCATCAATACTTTCTGCGTTTGTTTACTGTTTGATTAATCGAGGTAGGCTCTCCTGGAACTCACTCACTAGACTAAGCTAGGTTCAAACTCATGGCAGTCCCACTGCCTGGCATCCCTCTTGCTCTTAAGAGCAAGGTATTTGGGTAACTTAATCCTTATTTGATTTAATACATTTAATGATGCATAAAGCTATCCCACAAAGCACATGTCGGGTTAACCTGTATCTTAAACCTATGTGGACGTCTGTGTTTTACAGATTTGAAAGCTGACGTGACACATTCTCAGTGCCATCAAGCACAGCTAGAAAGAGAGCTGCCTGGCCTTTGATGGGCAAATGGTGGCACCTCCATAGGTTGGTATTACGCAAATGCATTTATAGTTTGAGCCTCTGAACGGGCATTTCTGTTGAAAAGCCAAATGCTCCAGGGAGGTAGCCACTGCTTTTCTGATCAGGATAGACATCCACCACCACACCATCAGGTCTTTTGTAAATCATGCTTTTTGTACACTGGACTTAGTGACATAAGAAAGAACAGATTTGGTTGTATCAGCCCAAAACACTATAGGCAAGAACACTGACAGGAAAATGTTAAACCATTTGGATTAGGCTAGGTTAGGGTAATGTATAATACACATGCAAACACATACACGTGCACACATGTAACATGTTATACGCACCTGTATGTCACACACACATATATAAGACATACACATACAGGTACTAGAAGAAATGATCTCCTCACCTCCCATGTCAAGCTTTTAACCAGCTTGAAGGTGACTATAGTGCATCTGCTGTACATTTTAAACTAGAGGAGTTTTTTCATATTCTGTGCTAAGGGATGGCCTTCTCTTAGCCTTGTAGACCAGAAGGAGCAGTAACATTTCACAGCTGGAACACATGGCTACTGTAAAGGGGGCTACGGAGGCTTCGTGTGCCTTGGGCTGGGAAAAGGAAAGCTGAATGATGGCCAGAGCTAAGAAACTATTCAACATCCCAGTTTCGAGAGCAACCGTCTTGCAAACAGGAAGAGGCAGCAAGTAGACTTTAGCCAAGGAATAGCCAAACAAAAGGCCCAGTGCAGGAACCAGAAGCCCCAATAGAAACACCTCTAGGTTAGCCATTCTCAGAAACACTAGTCCCATCCGGAAAGCCAAGTAGATGCCCACGAACATTAAAGTCAAGCTCAGAGGCCGCACTACTCTCTCTAAACAGATTGCTTTCGCAGGCATCTTGTGTTTAATGATGACACCAGTCGACATTGGCATAAGTATGAAAAGAAGAGTAGACACAATCTTTAACACAGGGACGTGAAATGCACCTGCTAAGCCCAGTAGCCGACTGTAAAAGTATGAGTTGACAGGCATCATGATGAGGGCCAGGGACGTTGATGTGCAAGTCATCAAAATGGCCAAAGTGACATCCCCTTCCAGAAGGAGAGCAAAGAGATAGCCCCCACCTCCTCCTGGGCATGTGCAGGTCATTACAAATCCAAAAGCCTGTGCCTTAGGCAAGCCCAAAATCTGAGACAAGAGAAAGCCACAGAATGGCATAAGAAAAAACTGTATAACCACCCCAAGAAGTATTGGCAAAGGTCTCTTCCACACTGTTTGAAGCACCTGGAATTCAATCTTGCAGCCAAAGGCACATTTATTTAAAAGGATCATCGATAAGACAAGCAGGAAGATGGAGCTATCGACATGGATTGGTGCCTGGAGGAGGCTGTCGTCCGTCTGTCTGAACACTCTCACTCTGACATTCTTTAGCTCGTCGATGAGTGTTGTTTGCCTACCTTCAGACTCCCAGAGCTGCAGGGTCACATTGGTCTCTCCTGGGAAAGTCTTCAGGTTGACGGTAAAGTCTGTGACAGCCAGGGAGGTCTTGGTCACATTCACCACCTGCAGCACTTTAGGATCCTCTAACTTCACGAGCAGGTAGCTGGAGTGAGGCTGTTTGTCTTTATAGCTGGACCTTACAACGATGTTTTCTTCCGTCCTTGTAAAGGACAGCATTTCTGTATTTTGTATATTCAGAAAACTGAGAAATGACTTCTTCGCTTCTCCTGGGGTCACCAACAAAAGTAGAAATATAAAAAAATTGCCAGACATTTTGAAAGTTTAAACAAACCATGTGTGCCTACCCAGTTTTAGTAAAAACCAAAAGACTATTTTTCTTACAGTTCTTCACTCACTAAAGACGTAAGTGTGAGTTAGGTAACAGCTGGGTTTGGTTGGTCAAAGTCCAGGAGGAGGAGGGACCGTTGTACTTCAAACCAGTATAAAACTATCTAGTGAGCAAGCGACACAACCAGTTTAACTTGTAGTTAAGAAAACATAAAAATAAACCCTTGTATTTAACAGGTGTCACTTACCACAAACAAAAACCTAATCTCTCTTCCTGACTTCCTTATTAACTAAGGATAAACACTTAGAGTTATTACTTTTTGGGTCTCTTTGGTCCTCAGGAAATTATAAAATAAAAGCAGCCGGGGGAACAAAACAAACAAACAAACCCCCTAAGTCAGATAGATACTATAACTTGGGGATCAGTATGATTATTCCATCAAGTCAGAGTCAAATTGCCTAACTACATGCTGGTGTGACAGGAGAGTGTGTGGTCGGAGAGAGGGGGACAGGGAGAGGGAGCAAGAAAGACAGAAGTAGTGAAATTGGTATATGAAAGAAGCCAGTCAGCTGAAAGACTGAAGTCCCTTCCTAACCAAGTCTGTCTTGTAACAAAGCATGCAACAATCAACAAATAAATGTGTCCCCCTCCCCACCACATTCTGCACTTTCTCTCCTGTCACATCAGCACGTGGTTAGGTCATTTTGACTCTGATCTGATGGACCAGTCTTACTGCTACAGTGACAAATGTGCCAATCTGTTCTCAACAGGCCCCACCACTGAACTTCTAACCTTTGTCTAGTTACTCTAAGCTCACTTGCACCTTGGGATTGATTTCTTTGTAAACTATCTTTTCCTGCCAGCATCTCTGTGTCCACTCCTGCTCCACTTCCTTGTTCAGGGGTACAACCAGAAATTGAAGCCGGTGCCCTTTGTACCCTAATTCATACCTACAACACTGGGCCCCTAAAGTAAGAGCCACATTGACCCAGGTTAGTCATGTGGCTGTCATCATTATCTATGTTGGCTGGCCTTGAGAGCACCCTGGATGCTAATAGTTCTAGAGTTCTAGAGCAATTCTACCAGGCAAAACAACACTTGCTGTCTGTAAGCAGGAAGGGTCACCAGGTAACTTAAGAACATAAAGTGCGGGAGGCAGAGGCAGGCGGATTTCTAAGTTCGAGGCCAGCCTGGTCTACAAAGTGAGTTCCAGGACAGCCAGGGCTACAGAGAAACCCTGTCTAGACAAACAAAAAACAAAACAAAACAAAAAAAACCAAAAACCAACAAAACAACAACAACAAAAAGAACATAAAGTAGTCAAAGGTATAGCCCAACTAAGTGGCTGCTGCTATTGGGCATTTGGAATTTGATGGTGGAAAGGTACTGGCCCAGTCTTTCTTTGTAACATGACTCACTGTGCACAACTGGGTGGGTCATGGGCAGCAGTCAATTGACTCGACTGTGCCTCAGCTTCCATGGATGAGGGAAAGCTAGCAATTTCCCACATGAGAGGATGCCACAAAATAAACCCTCTACTACCTACCACTACTAAAATGGCTATTCTAGTTCCCCCACCCCTATGTGTGTTTATGTGTCTGTGTCTGTGTGTGTTAGAATAAAAAGTAATGAGTTTCATCATGGCATTTTCACAATTGGACAGATTTTCTTTTTAATGGCTGTGTTTGTAGGTTAATTTTTCAAATATGGTAGACTTCAGTATCATAAATTTACTTCCACGTAGGGTAAGAGATTAGCACACATTTACCAATGGTGAGAACAGGGAATAAGACTACTCAGTGACACCAGTTAAATTCCCAAGGACCCTCACCCCCACTCCCCCCTCACCCCCACTCCCCCCTCACCCCCACTCCCCCCTCACCCCCACTCCCCCCTTACCCCCACTCCCCCCTCACCCCCACTCCCCCTCACCCCCACTCCCCCTCACCCCCACCCCCCCTCACCCCCACCCCCCCCTCACCCCCACTCCCCCTCACCCCCACCCCCCCCTCACCCCCACTCCCCCTCACCCCCACTCCCCCGTAGAACAGAGTCTGACTTAAGGCTCTGGCTGTCCTGGATCTCACTTGAGATCAGGATGGTCCTGAACTCAGAGCTCCACCTGCTTCTGCCCCTAGTGCAGCACCACAGCCTGCTTCCCAAGGAGCTTTAAAGAGACAAAGCCCCTAAGCCCGGGAAGGCTAAAGTGGGACCGCCACAGGGTTAAGGCCAGCCTGGGGTACAGAGTAAATGCTTGTCAAATGAATAAAGAGCCACCTGAAGATATCTCAGTGGGTAGGGGCACTTGCTGCCAAGGTAAACACTTGACTGTGAGCCCCAGAACACATAGTAAGAAAGAACCCACTCCCACAAGTTGTCCTCTGACTACACACACATGTTGTGGTGTGTGTCCCCACACACCAAAACTAAATCTAACTTAAAAAATAAAGTGTATGCTTTTCCCCCCAAGCACTTTATCTAGTGTTTTTGTTTTTTCTTTCAGTTTTTGTTTCCTAACCCATCTTCTGAAGACTTCAGAACAAAAAACCTGATGAATGTAGATAAGACGAATCCTATTATCCAGTTTTCTCATGCATTTTCTGTTCTTTAGACTGGTGATCGTTAGTATCAAAGCATTGTTTCAACGGTTCACCCACACTCCTCTCCTATGCTGCATGGCTTCCCTTGCAGCACGTGAACACCAAGTAAGATAGGGACACTGTAAGCCTACCATTTCATTAGGCAACTTAATGTGAACCTGAGATTTCTGCCCTTCAGAGTGTTTATTTGGACATAGGGAGGTAGGGGACTGAGATTCCACCCACACCTTGTTCTCTTTAGATTATTAACCTGCCAATGCTTAGTGCCAAGGATGCTCGCTCATCCTGACGTCCTCCAGCCCCGTGGGCTCCATCCCTAGGACGGGCCTAGCTTATGGACTGTGTACTCACTGTCGTAGGTTCCTCTCTGGATAGACTTGTCTCTCATCTGCTCACTGGGAAAAGACATTTTTCATCCTTTCTAGGTGTCAATTCCAGTCAGCCTCGGTTGTGAGTAGCCCTGGCGCTATTTGAAATCTGATGTTAATTTAACTAATCTAAGAGGGGCTGTCTGGAGGAGTGAATCACGTATCCAGGACTTCATGTGACCTTTCTAATCACTGGGTGAGTAGGCGGGACTTCTGGGTAAGAGGCAGAAGAGAGATAGGGGCTTTTGATCAGGGAGAGTGGGAGGCAAGATGCAGCTACAAGTGACCCCTGGAGGATTTAGAATTAATACGGCTAACAAGATTAGGATGCTAGTTGTTGCGCCCAGTGATTGAGTTAGCATTGATTCTGAACTAAGTTTGTGTGGTGTTTTCCTTCACAAGGTGGCTCAACTGGGTTCCAGAGAGAAAGATATGGCAGCAAAGTGTGGCTTTGCGAGAAGTGCACCCCAAAAAGGCTATGGGAATTTTCAAGTGTGGGGCTGGCGTGGTATTAACCCACCAGTGGGAACTTAGCAAGCTGGATGGAGAGATTTCGGAGCTCTGAGGCAGAGTCTCCACGAGATGAGAACAGGCCAGCCATGCCTGCCTGTGCCAGGCCTGCCAGCCCTCCAGGGCCTGCTGGTGTAGTGTGAATTGAATTTTTTAATACTTCCTGAAACAAGCCTCGCCTGCCATCTTCTCAGTAGGTATTATTTTTCTGGCATATTCAATTTTCATTCAATTAGAGGTGCTGGCCACCTACTAGGTCCAAAATGGAGATTAAAGTACTGCTTGGTATTAAAACTTCTGGTATCTCAAAAAAAAAAAAAAAGAAAAAAAGAAAGAAAGAAAGTAAGTTCCAGGACAGCCAGGGCTTTACAGAGAAATTGTGTCTCGAAAAATTAAAAAAAAAAAAAAAAAAAAAAGGTGATTTCTAACTCTAGTTTGATAGTTTCCAATAAAACAGCTCTTGTAACATGGCTATACTGCCTATTCACTTATCTGCAACTTGCCTTACAACTCTGTCTGCTAGTTCCAAGTTTATCTTCTGCCTAAGTGTGGCTTCTTGTGCCCACATTGGCAATCAGACACTTTTGTTTTAAGTAGGCACACAGGTAACTATAAAGGAATGAATTTAGAGTCTGATAAAAGCAAGAAATTATCACTGTTTATGGTCTGAACATGAAAAGATGGAGCTGACAAAGACCAAATGAGCATGCTCAGCTTACTCTTTAATTAACCTACTGCTCCCTCCCACAGTGTATGTAGGCCTTCATCTAGTGTGGACAGAAGACACTCATTCTCCTCAGGTGTAGACAGAAGGCATTCCCCAAGAGGACTTATTTCAACTTATAGATCAAATGCAATAATTGTCTCGCTTTGTTACAGGAAGCATAGACTGTAACAAAATCAGTTTATTCGAGTGAAGTTCTCATTTGTAATACATTCACACACACAAAAAGTTGAATCCTACTAGAGAAAACTCCTTACCAGAAACATATCCAGTGCAATTACATGATACCAAAAAAATTACGTTCCCTTCTTAGGTATGTGGTGTCTTATCACACACCTTATCCTGGAAGACTGAATGAGAGGATCTGCAAGAGTCTGCAATTCATGCGTCATGATTTAGGTATCCAGTAAGGCTATGTATTCTGGACATAATATGAGGTTTAATCATAGGACTTCCTTTAAATAATATTGGTAAGTACCACTTGTACGACCCCTCCAAAGAGTCTGCCATCTGCAGCTTCCTCTGCCGTAGAATGGCAAAATCACAAAAAGGTGGGTGTTGTGTGAGCGGGATCTCGGAGGGAAGGCAGTACAGGCTGTGACACAGCAGCCAGTCAATGGCTGCCATTAGTCTACCAGGAAAGACACTTTTGCTGATATTTCTACAGCCTAACCCAGAAACAGCTAATAAAATACTTCGCCAGTAATTGTCAACACATAATTAAACACCAACATGGAACCTAGTAGAAAACTACTGGTGTAAATTAGGACCTAATGGAAATAAATTCTAAGACAGCAACTTTGAGAGTTTTAAAAAAGTATCTGTAGTAAAACAAACAAAACAAACACAACAAAGCTGACTGTCTACTGATAGTGGTTTCTGCTTATAAGGATTCTGCTGGCTTGAATCCTTGAATGACTATTCCAAGTAAGAGTCAACATTTTTTAAAAACTGTTCTTCATCGTTAAGATATTCCAAGATAACATTTCCTCCATTATATAAAGGGCACTCCTCCTTCGTGATCCACCTTTCCAATGTGTGATCCAATGGCAGGGCTTCTCCTGAAGGGACATGACACAGCCTCAGCTTCTGGTGAGAGAGAGAGAAGGCGCACAGGGTGAGGCCCACTTGCAGACATATCCCAACACTTGAAGGAAAAGGGGTCACCGGACATTACCTTCGCTGTCAGCTTGTTGTTTTCATTCCTGAGATTAGCGAGAGAAGCTGCAAAGTCCACAACCTTCCCGATGCTCCACCGCAGGCAAAAGAACATGGCTTTGCTTTTTTCCTTGCTCCCCTTTGGCAAGTAGACCTGGAAGTATGTTCTTTCTGTCTGTGTAATTAAAAGTTACCATACAGATCAGACACACGCGAGAGGAGGCATTCCTTATTCAGCTAGCGGTTCCTTAACTCTTCTTTTGTCAACACAGAATAGCCTATGACGTCAGTTCTGGTCAGAAGAACCCATCATGTAGCCTACCTACCTAACTGCACGTCCCAAAGACTCAAAACCCTAGCCAGGTTATCTGCATAACCAAGTTGTACGGCCTTTTTATGTCCAGGGACTGGGTGCAGAGGAACTCTTTTTTTCTTTGTTGAGTTCCAGAGACTCAGACTTGGACCACAGGCTTCCCTCATATCTCCCCTGCATTCCCAAGTTAAGAATGAGTTCAACATGAACAGAGAGAAATCAAGAAGACTGACGGCTCATTCAACAACACCAGAATCCCTCAACATGTTCCCTCTGTTTCGTTCTGTGAGGAATTAAACTTGTTTCAACTGTACTCCTTGGAATCAAGGTCCTGTCACTTGAGAGACAAGGCTTCTTGATACAAAAACACTTATTTTATGTGAAAGACATAAAAGGTATGTCAGAGGTTTGAGATTTTTTGAGAACGAAAGTGAAAAACTAAAGTACAGAAAAGCCCCAGAAAGAGAGTTTAGTAACACAACAGGGTTTCAGAAACAGTGTCTCTAGCATAAGCTGTGTCTCACTTGTCTTCTCCAGCTGCATTCTGTTATTTAATTATCTTTATTAAAAAATAAGTGGGAGGGCTGGAGAGATGGCTCAGTAGATAAGAGCACTGACTGCTCTTCCAGAGGTTCTGAGTTCAATTCCCAGAAACCACATGGTGGCTCACAACCATCTGTAATGGGATCTGATGCCCTCTTCTGGTGTGTCTGAAGACAGCTACAGTGTACTCACATATATTAAATAAAATAAAAAATAAGTGGGAATAGAATATTCCCTGATTCCTAAACACTGCGTTAGGGAGGCATCTTCACAGGTCAAGTCCTGTACAATAAGAATCCCCTAAGTGAGGTGTTTCTAATGGAAATGTTGGGAAATAATCGAAGTTATCTTAAGGAATAATACAGTCAAAACAACTCCTGTCTAATCAGAAAGGAATTTAGATTTGCTGAGGGTCAGTGCAATGAATCATAGCTAAAAAGCATTCGGAGAAAAAGAAAATCAGTGTAAACCTAAGCTTTGGTCCTTGTCTGTAACCAGCAGTCCCTGTTCTAAAAGGAAAGCAGTAAGAACAGGCAGGAAGAGAAAACTAAAGCTACCAGACTCTAAAAGTATGTCTGGGATCAAAAACAGACTAACAGGCAGCTGGAGCAGGAGGTTCCTGGGTGCTGAGTGCTGCCCTAAGCACATCAGTACAGAGAAAGGCACAAAAGCACAGAGAACTCGTCCGACTCAACGGCTGCAACTGCAGCAGCCTCAGAACCACACAGGTGCCACTCAGCTCCCTCAGCTGATGCTCTCAGTGAGTGGCCAGAAGACAAGGCGGGGATGGGAAGTCAGGGCAGAGAAATACACAAGAAGCCCTGTAGGGGGTGGTTCTGATGTGCTTAGATCGATCCGGAATCTACCTGTGAACCATCAGCGTCCTGTTCCCCAATTGGTTCTTGATCTATCAATAAAGATGCTAGTGGCCAATGGCTGGGCGGAAGAGGCGGAACTTCCAGGTTCCAGCACGCAGGCTAGGAGATGCAGGAGGAAGAAAGATTTGCCATGCTTCTGAGGGAAAGAGAGCCACTAGCCATATGAGATCTCGGATGGAGTGGCCATTGGCCGCTTCCTCAACTGGGCCTGGGGTAGCAGGCGGGAGATTAGAAATGCAACTAAGCTGAGGGCAGATTTACGATGCTGAGCAACTGGGCAACTAAGCTGAGAGAAGATTTAGAGGTGTTGAGCTGAGAGTGGAAGGTAAGGACATGTTAGCCAAGGGGTGCCCGGCCATTGAGTTAAAAAGCATATTAAAAATAAGCTTGTGTGTGTTTCATCTGTGGAACTAAGGGAACCTGGGCGGTGGCTGGTAGCATGGTCTGCCCAGAGCTTAAGGCAAGGAAGTAGAAACTAAACTACAAACCCTTCAAAGTCAAGGTGAACTTGTAGAATCAATACACTTAAAATTCAAAATTAAGCAACTAACAGCAGAAATCTAAAGACAGAATGTCATTGGGATGTACAGTGAGATACATTACCCACAAAAAGGAACACACTATAAAACAAGTGGAAATAAAACGAGATGTAAATATCCAAGAAGAAATGCAAAAGCTAAAAACATGGCTTCTAAACTAAGAAACTCAAACCAGATAAATTTCTATCATCCTCGATTTTTAAAAAAGGCTTAATTAATGATGGTGAATTTGAGCATCATCTAGAGGGCAGCGTAAAGCAGAACTGAGAACTTCAGACTCCTTGAGCAGCCTGGACTACACAAGAACCTATCTCAAAAAAAGAAAACAATCAAACACCACAATGGCCATAAGAGGAGACAGAATCAACATTCATCGATGGGAAAATGGCAAAAAGTCACATACTCCATGGAATATGACGCACACTTTCAAGGAAACATCAGCAGTGTGGGCACACTGGAGGGTCTTTTCTACTAAGCAATGGGATATAAATCAGAGAGATGATATTATCCATCTGAAACCCATTTTCCTTCATTTATAGCCCTCACCACTAGACATGTATTAAGTATATGTACGCACACACACATATATAATATAGAGAGAGCATATAATATATTCTGCTGGTCAGTTTTTGTTGACTTTACACAAACTAGAGACACCTGGAAAAAAGCCACAACTGAGGAAGTGCTGGCTCCATCAGACTGGGCTGTTGGCATGTCTGTATGGCATTTTCTAGATTGCTAGCTGATGGAGAAGGACCCAGCCCCATCCCATATGGGTGTGTCATCCCTGAGCAGGATGTTGTTTTGAGCTATATAGGAAAGCAGGCTGAGCAAGGCTTGCAGACAGCCAGTGAGCAATGTTCCTCCATGGCTCCAGCCTGAGTTCATGCCCTGACTGCCCTCAATGACGGACTGTAATGTGGAAGCTGAAATAAACAGTTTCCTCCCCAAGTTGGTTTTAGTCTGTGTTTTATCACAGCGACAGAGAAGCAAACTGGGACACATACGTTGGCTAAAAGTTAATTAACAAATCTGTAGTAAGGCATGTAACTAGGTATGCTTGTATATTCTGAGATTTTTTTTCCCAGGCTGCCTGGCGCTCACTCTGTAGCTCGATTACCTTGAACTCCTGATCTCCTACGTCAGTGTCCTGAGTGTCAGATCCTAAAGATCCTATCGAGAGAAGGTCTCCTCCCTAAACACAAGCGCCTTCGCTGGAGAAACATTTGTTAAAAAGAATGCACCGAATAAGCTGGGATTATTTAGAAAAATAAAGTAGGCTACAGTCATACAACAGGAAAATGAATATTCTGAATGAACTATACCGTACAGAAAAATATTAAAATCATGATGCAGAGTGGGATAAATAGTGAAGACCGACATTCATGGTTCACCGCCATCTCTATAAAGTGGGAAAGATGTAGTACTTATACAGACTCGACAGCACATGATCTTCCGCAACGATGCAAACGAGGGTTAAGTTGTATTCAATTAGCGAGAGGAAGAGAGGAGACATCCAGACATCACTGTGTTTAACACAGTGCCCTTTTCACCTGCGGCAGGGACTTATCCCCATCAGCGTGCATCTTTAGCTTCATCAGCGCCACCTTCGCCGCTGTTCCGCTACTTTTTGCGCCTTTCCGTCCCTTACTTGCTGCCCCTCCTGTCTTGGCATCTGAGGAAGAAGTGGAAGCAAATGAGGCCTCCCCATCAGTTCCAGAGTTCCCTTCCACCCTTCCTTCTTTTTCTTTTTTTTTTCCTCTTGTTTTGAGACAAGGCCTCCCTAGGTAACATTGATGCTGAGATACACCTGTCTCTGATGGGATTAAAGAAGTATACCACCATGCCCAGCTTAACCACTATGGCCTTCAGCATACAGAAATTATACAGTAGAGCTCTACATTACTGATGGTCGATCCAAACAATATCTACCTGAGAGAGTGCACAGGCACATGCTATTTAACGTATTTAATCTAAAGCAACCACTGACCCTTTTATGTAACACTTTAGGTTTGAACAAGGGCACCACCTTTAACATGGAATAAAAAGGTCTACTAAAGTAATACATTGCCAAAGAAGCTAAGCTAAATCGAAACTGGGCTCTGTCCTGGAACTACCTTGTGTGGTTAGTAGCATTTACAAAACAGCTTAGTAGAACATATTGTGTAAACAAAGCAGTCCACCATGCCAGCCTCATCAACATACCTACCACAACTGTTAACACTCAATCAACACATCTCTGCTGCTCAACAAATGAGACTACCCCAGGAGAACCTTATTACTATTTCCTGATCTTCAGTGGTCAAAAGGCTTTGTACAAAATACTTTAACAAGGACTCATCAAAATGCAAGTTCTTGGGACTGCAGAGGTGGCTCAGCTGTTAAGAGGCCTTTCCAGAGGACCTGGGTTCAAAACTCCTAGCACTAACATGGCTCATAGCTGTATGTAACTGCTGTCCTAGGGCATCAGGCATGCAAGTGGTGCACAGACATACACGCAGGCATAAACACCATCCTCAGAATCTACAGGTAAATCAATAGTAACATTTTAAAACAGAATGCAAGTTCTTACACTGGGGCAGTGAGCAAAGCCTCCATAAACGGGAATGAGATGTAGGGGGCAGGAGTTGGCGAGTGGCAGATGTGCTCTAGGAATGAAAGCAGCCATGGAAGCCTGTGGGACTCACCGACAATGTCTCTGACAAGTTTCTGTGTGGCAGCCATTCGAGGCTTTGCGACTTCCAGCTTTTCACAGTCATGATCCGACTGATGACGGTGTCTGCAAGGATCAGAGAGCTGGCTCTGGCTCATGAATTATATACAGCTAAGCGGTACACAAAGCTTGCATGGTTCAGCGATTACCTCAGGCAAAAGTTCTTCTCACAGTAAGGACAGATCACTGCCACAAGCTCTACGTCAGTGCAGCCCTTGAAAGAGCATGAGTAAGATTTGTGTTCATCTGTCTTTGGTCTCTCCTTGACTACATTCACCTAAAACCACAAGACGGAGAAATGGCACTATGGTTCCCATTTAAAACAGCACAAAAGCCAGCAATAGAAGGCAGCAACCATATTGTTCTAGTTCAAATTGACTTTTCTAATGTGTTCTAATTATGTCTTAAGTTAAAGTAGAATGACCATACCCTCTCTTCCCTCCCGTCCCTTCCTCTCGCTCTCCGTGTCCTTACTTTGTAACACCCCAGGGGCTTTGAATTTGCAGGATTTCTATTCTGCCTCTTGAGAGCTGGGATGACAAGGGCGGACCACTGCACTGCGCCCAGTTTATTGCCTAGCATTTTACTCTCTGGTTTGTATCAGCGGTACACAGAGGTGCCCTAAAAGGAATATGTCCAGATACTTAACTCATCAACCCTCAAATGGGGAGCTGTACCTACTTTTTAGGCCAGTTTTTGGAAATAAAGAACTATTTAGGAGACGAAACCCTTAAAAATCACATGCATCATGAAGCAGTCTTCAAAATCATAAACTATTATATATATATATATATATATATATATATATATATATATATATATTATATGGAACATATAATATATTATATGGAATATTTTATTATCAAGTGGTGGTCCAAGGCTGAAGGGTCTGAACACTTCACTGCCACAGACTCCTATCCCCAGACCCCAGGGAAAACGAGCCCTGCCCGGATGGGACCTCAGCATGGAGGCCAAGCGGGATATGAACACTCAGCTCAGCGTGGAGAGGAGGGCTAGGACCGGAAGCTATGAGAATAAACACCTAAACACCAACGACAGCAAATTTTCTTCAAAAAACAAAATGAAGCAAAAGATTCTGAACGTCACATCTAGTGTACCAAGTAGCCGTGAATCTAATCAAATTCTAAAACAAAGTACATGAGTACAGATATATAAATTATGTAATAAGAGAAAATAAACGCACCTCAGAACAACCATGAGAGTCCTTGCTTCTGTGTTCAAGGCTTAAATAATTACAAAAAAAAAAAATCATTTAAATGCAATCAGCTAATACATTTAATGATAACTGAAGTAACTCGGGCTGTTTTAACTTCTCACATCCTTATGGTGCATTCTGCACACTACAGTAGTGACTTTCAGGTAAGAACAAGCAGAAGCCACAGAACGAAGGGGCGTGTACAGTCTCAAATGTTTTCACCGTAAGTGTTCACCTGCAATTGAATATAAACAATGCACCATTCTAGCTATGTTTAATTGGAGTGCTTTAACTGCATGCAAACAAGGGGTCTCACAGTTTCTTCTGAACTGAATCAGTAAATGAAGGGATGCAAAGTCAAGGCATGACTTTCCAAATCCTTGGGTGGAACCCAGGGCATATTTGCAAGGTCTGTGTTCCAATACCATGCACTATCCATTTTGAGAACATTATAGGTTGGACACTTTACGTATGTTCACAAAAATACACAGAATAATTATGGCTAGAGTTTTCAAAGCTACTTCTTTAAAGTATGGGTATTATTCTCTCACTGTAATTACGATACATAATCTTACAGTGCACATTCATGAATACATTTCTGGTAACTTAATGCTTAAGGACATACACGCGTAGCCAATTAGAAACTGTGACTAGTCAGTCAGTCTTTTCCACAAGTGACTACAACGCTGAATAGGAACTGTCAGTGGCTAAAGTTACAACACTCTTCTACATCATAATTCCAGCACTCTAGAGTCTGAAAAAGGGGGAATGAGGAGTTTAGAGGCCAGCCTTGGCCATATGAGACCTGTGTCAAACAGAAAATAAACACAAAAAAGTGATTGTTTTTAATAATTAGTTTCTATAACTGAGGATTGATACTTGTGTGAACTTTACAAAGTATATGTATATAGACAGCATTAGTATGAATTAACTAATAAGGAATTATAGATATAAGTGAGATTGATACATACACATATATCTATGTGTGAGAGAGAAACATATATACAGCATATACTACATGTATATCTGCGGCTTTATTATTAAGTAAACTACTTACTATTGCTAGATTGTTTATGAACTGAATCAGTAAATGAAGGGATGAAAGTCAAGGCATGACTTTCCAAATCCATTCCCCCTTTTTCAGACTCTAGAGTGCTGGAATTATGATGTAGAAGAGTGTTGTAACTTTAGCCACTGACAGTTCCTATTCAGCGTTGTAGTCACTTGTGGAAAAGACTGACTGAATTATGGTTTACATCATATTTGTCACAATTAACTCCATATTGACAACCACCAAAATTCTTTTCATATCCTACATACAAATGTAACTTACCAAAATATTCCTGAACAACCATCACACACAAATGGAAGAAAATCTAAAATTAGAGGAAAATATAGTAGGTCCTGGTT
Organism: Mus musculus; assembly: GCF_000001635.26. NCBI lineage: Eukaryota > Metazoa > Chordata > Mammalia > Rodentia > Muridae > Mus > Mus musculus. Next base: position 10,348,587 of record NC_000069.6, read on the forward strand.
AGTGTCTGATTTTGATGTAGTTTTGTTTGTTTGTTTGTTTGTTGTTTTGGTTTTTCGAGACATAGTTTTTCTGAGTAATCCTGTCTGTCCTGGAACTTACTCTGTAGACCAGGCTGGCCTGGAACTCCGAGATCTGCCTGCCTCTGCCTCCCAAGTGCTGGGATCAAAGGCGTGCACCACCACTGCCTGGCTTGATTTAGTTTTCTTAAGCAAAAAAATCTGCTGCCAACTCTAAGAAAAAATTTCTTTCCAATGACCCAGTATATCATTACTATGTAATCATTATTAACCAAAAAGTACCAAATCTCCAACTCTAGGAAAGTGGCTCAATCAATGGGAGGTAGATGTTACTTAGTAACTTTGTTAAAACAAAACAAAACAAAAAAACAATGGTGGTATTTTTCTCCATTGTTTTGTTTCCAAGATTTACTAGGTATTTTTTTTTTTTTTTTAGAACAGTGTGCTGCAGAATGTATGCATTTGGTGTCAAAATTCTGGGTTTTAATTCTGACACCATTTAACATCAATCTAGCAATAGTAAGTAGTTTACTTAATAATAAAGCCGCAGATATACATGTAGTATATGCTGTATATATGTTTCTCTCTCTCACATAGATATATGTGTATGTATCAATCTCACTTATATCTATAATTCCTTATTAGTTAATTCATACTAATGCTGTCTATATACATATACTTTGTAAAGTTCACACAAGTATCAATCCTCAGTTATAGAAACTAATTATTAAAAACAATCACTTTTTTGTGTTTATTTTCTGTTTGACACAGGTCTCATATGGCCAAGGCTGGCCTCTAAACTCCTCATTCCCCCTTTTTCAGACTCTAGAGTGCTGGAAATACAGTATGAGCCCCCATACCTGGCTCAGTCACTTTCTAACTGACTTCAATCTATCTCATATATGAATCCCAGCAAGTGGCCACATAAGCTACACAAACCCAGTCACACTGCTTTCACAATGGCAACCAGACAGTACTGCTCAGTCCTTTACAGAGAACTTTAATAGTCCAGAAAAGATACCTTGTAGGGTATCTTAATCCAAAATGCCAAGAGGGTCCCCCTAGGTAATCATGCTTGCAGACTAAGGGCCCGAATGTTTTCCTAGAATGAGAAGCGCCTAGTGAGCTATCACTATTGTTATTAAACGAATCATAATACTGTGAGCTTCAATTTCATGCCAAGAAATTAGAGATATGTGTCAATATGTAAACTCAAACACATAATCTGCAGAATTTTTATACTTTTTTAGATTTATTTTTCTTATTATTGTGTGTGTGTGTTGTGTTTTCTTGTTTGACACAAATGGAGGGTGGAGGATAACTTTTCGGGAATCAGTTCTCTCTTCCCACTGTGATTTTGAGGCAGGGTCTGTCTTACTCCTGGCTAGTGCCTCTGAATGAGGGTCCTGCCTACAGCCATGCTCCTGTCTGAGACACACGCCGAGGTTTGGATTACAGACTTTGTCACTGGCCCATTATGTCACTTTCAATGGGAAAAATTGGTTGTGTTTGCTATTTTGAGACTTAGAGGGTTCAAGCAAGTATTATATGCCATTCAAGGTAGCCCAGGAGGAAGAGTTATGATTAAAATAATTTCTTAGCATCACATATCCCTACTTAACTGCACCCCCTTTCTGCTAGTCCAAGAGATAGGCCTCATCTTAATAACACTACAGATATGTGAAACTGGAAAGGATGAGCTATATCACAGATGGTAGATATATTTAGACATACTAGTAAATCAACCTGACAAGATGTATATAACTTAACAGTCAAATTCAAATAGCCAAGCTTCCCTAGGAAAGGACTACATGGGGAAAAAAAACCAAAAAACAAAAACAAAATTGATCTGCTGAGTGAATGGTAAAGGACATATACAACAACACGTCCTGTCTTGCCTTTGCTTAGTGCAGGCATCACCTACTGCAGGAATCCAGGCCAAACCCAAGAGCTGCATTCAAGACCTTGTTAGGAACTAACAGAAGCTGCAGCATGAGGAAACCCTCTGCTCACATTTGGAGTGCGATCTAACAGACTGTGAGCCTGACGCTTTAAGGACTTGCCGGCTATAGGAGTCTAAACACCCTGAACTTTGACGCATACCACCAGGGCCTATGTTTATGACAAGGTCTACCATTACCATAGTATTTATTAAACCTTCCTAAAATGTGGTTTACTGATCTGCAACTAATAGCTTAAGTTAATATTAGAAACACCAAGACGTCTAAAAACCTGCGAACACACTGCTGAAAACTGATGCTCTTCAACGCATTTGTCAGACAAAAAAATAAAAAATCAATCAAGAAAAAGCCTGGGAAAGTGGATGCTCCACGGTGGCAATGGTAAGGACCGAGGGGAACTGGAGTCCTGATCTAAGTCGCTTCGCCGACCAGGGCTTCTTGAGCAAGGCCATCTGGATACCCCGAGGAGTCTGCAAGGTGTGCATTCGGGATCTGCGTGCAAACCAAGGGAGCCACAAAGTTCGCCCCTACACCGAGGAACAGTAACAAAGACACCACCAGTATCACCCTGGAAGGTCGCTCACGCCCCGCGTCCTCCCTCACCCGCCGCCACCGCCCCGGCCGTCAGAACCCGGCCCAGGTCTCCCGCGGATGAAAATGGGGCTTCCAGCGTCACCTCGCTGCCGGCAGTGCTGCACCTGGCAGTGCTGCCCAATGTCCAACTCCGCCATCTTTCCACCGCCGCAAGGGCAGGGGGCGGGGCAGCGCTGGGAACGTCAGTCCGGAGCGGGCAGGACCGAGGGCGGGGCGTCCTGTGAGGTGGGTGGGGCCTGTAGTGGGGCAAGGCGGGGCTTTCGGGGGCGGGACCCCCGGTGGGGTGGGGCGGGACTCCGCGATGGGGCGAGGCGAGCATGCGGGGCGGGGCCCACAGGAGAGGCGGGGCCTTGAAGACACTTGCGCGCTTCCTGGAGGTTCCAGCACTCTCCAGAAAGAGAAGAGACTTAGTAGAACTCAATTCTTGTAGCTGAGGTTCTCGGGCTCAAATTTGAGAAAAACCTAGCTCCTCTTTTGGAAACTGCACTCGCTGTTCTCTACATTGAGTCTCCAAAATTGAGAACTCCCTCACGAAGATTTCTTGATTTCTTAAGTAACTGTATTCCCAGGAGCCAACAAAGACCTGGCAAGAAGGAGCTAAAGGAGTCTGCAACCCTATAGGTAGAACAACAATATGAACTAACCAGTACCCCCAGAGCTCATGTATATGTAGCAGAAGATGGCCTAGTCGGTCATCATTGGGAAGAGAGGCCCCTTGGTCTTGCAAACTTTATATGCCCCAGTACAGGGGAACGCCAGGGCCAAGAAGTGGGAGTGGGTGGGTAGGAGAGTGGGGGGAGGGCATGGGGGACTTTTGGGATAGCATTGGAAATGTAATTGAAGAAAATACCTAATTAAAAAAAAAAGAATGCTAGCAAAAAAAAAAAATGTTATAGCAATCAAGAGAGGTACCGGGACACTGATTACTATATTGTCTTGATGTTTTAGTTTGAAGTAAATGCCCTCACCATGAAAGCATTAGGCTTTTGTTTTTAATTTAAAGGCTTCTTTTAATTATTTGTTAAAATTCTAGTAAGGAAAAAAAAAAATACATGCAACTAAAGTGTACATCGCTCCTCGGTTAGGAGAGCACACTGCAGAGGCAAGCTCCTAGGTCATAGGATGAAGGGAGCTGTTTGATGTCTGACGAGCCTCTTCATTAGAACTAAGGGGAGGCCTTGCCTTGTAGGTGGGGTAGGAAGGGATGTCTTTCTACTGACAAGACACTGGACACAATCAGAGTGGATGAGTGACAATCAGCTGCAGACCTGAATAGTCTCCCATGTGACTTAAGGGTACTCAAATGCTCTCCTGAAGAGTAAAGTGAATACAATTGCCACACACCATACTTTTTCAGTGCATTCTGGATATTCGAACAGACACCACAGGCTTGGGCAGCAAACAGTTTTTTCAGAGAGCTAACTCCCAGCCCTTGCGATTTCTTGAATCTAAGGCTCAGCAACTTACGTTTTACTAATGTTGGTACAGTCAAGCAACAGTAGATTTTCTAGAATGTTACCGTGACTGAATGTTCTAAATAGATGGCAAATATATATCCCACCAATCCAATCAGAACATTTCTTTTTCAGCTCTTGGAGATCTCATAGCAGCCCAAGACTAAAGTTTAGCTACTCCTATCCCCGAGTCTCCTTTTCTGGTTTTTTCTTTAGATATTATTTACCAAAATCTATCTCTCCATCTATTTGTGTTCAACCCCTTTGTTAAATATATCCTCACTGATGAAATTCCAGTGATAAATGAATCAGAAACTCCTCTACCTCCATACTTAGTCATGACAACTTTTTTTAAAAACATGAGCTCTCGGGCTGGTGAGATGGCTCAGTGGGTAAGAGCACCCGACTGCTCTTCCGAAGGTCCGGAGTTCAAATCCCAGCAACCACATGGTGGCTCACAACCACTCACAATGAGATCTGACTCCTTCTTCTGGAGTGTCTGAAGACAGCTACAGTGTACTTACATATTAAAAAAAAAAAAAAGAACAATAAATAACAATAAATAAAGGGGTGGATGTAGTGCACACTTGTATGTAGTCAAATATTCATACATGTAAAATAAAAATCTTTTAAAAAAAAAAAAAAAAAACATGAGCTCTCCATTTCTAGCAGTCTGTTATGAGTACATGCTCTGTGTTATTTGACAATAAAACTTAAGTGCAAAATGAAGGCTTTTTTTTTTCCTGTACCATTCCATTTCTAACTAAAGCAGTCTACTGCACTAGGAAGCACAAATGCATGCCCAAACCTGCCCTTTCTTATGTGTGCCATGGAAATGCCCCCTAAACACCATGGAGTCTTCTTTAGAAACATTCTTCATTCTCTATTTATTCTCTGGATTATTTTTATGAGTAAAAAGTCATTTCCTTGCCCAAGATATCCCTTCATTTCTTCATTAGGCACAGCATTCTGTAGTTTGTTCAGTAAAGTTTTTCAGCTGCATCCTCGACTCTTCTACCCCATCTCCAGCTTCACAATGTCTCCCTCCTGTCCAATAGAATTTTGAGTGCTCTTTAATGGCAGGTGCCATTTTCTTTTCTCTAGAATGTTTCTATGTCAAGGGTTCCCAAATTTCCTTCAAACTATGAATCACCTGCATGCTTGCCACCCTCCTCCTGGGGTCCAATTAAAGGGTTGGGAATGGCTGTAAGAAACTGTAATTGCCTATACGTTGGTCCTTATCCGGTACATTTAGGAAACCCTTTGTCCCCTACTCTGCTTTCAGCATACACATCTTGCAAGGAAGGTGCAGGTATAGTTCTGTCCCTCGGGACATCAGACATCTCCTTTAGCAGCACTATGCACGTTTCTGATTAGCTCTACCCAGATCCTATTATAATTTACTTGACTCCAGCTCTCCATTCCCCCTTGCCCCACCCTAACCCCTGCTTTGGATTCTATTATTTACATAATAAAATCGTTCTTGGGTCCATTCAGCAAGCAGTCTGAACATCTCCTACATTTGAGGTACTTACTGTTCTATATTTGATACAGAATTAAATACAGCATAGTCCACAACTACACTGAACTCTTGATCTCTAAGGGATGTCTTTGTCATTTAACTTATTTTAAATGTTGTCCCAGCCTGCCTTTCCCTTGTTGTCTTCTGAAGCCTCAGTGCTCTGCAGCCGGCCACCCAGCCCTTGCGCAGCCATTGTCTTTACTTGCAAGCCATCAGGGAAATGCAAATCAAAATCACTCCTCCATTGCTGGTGGGAGAGCAAATTTGTACAACCTCTTTGGAAATCAATATGGTGGTTTGTCAGAAAATGAAATCAATCTACCTCAAGACCCAGATAGCACTCTTGGGCATATATCCAAAGGACACTCTATCCTACCACAAATATAAGCTCAACTATGTTCATCGTGGCTTTATTCATAGTAGCTAGAATCTAGAAACAGTATAGAAGTCCCTCAACTGAAGAATGGATAAAGAAAATGTGGTACATCTACACAATACTCAGCTGTTTAAAAAGATGACATCATGACATTTTCAGGCAAATGGATGGAACTAGAAAACCTTGGCCTGAGCAAATTAACTTGGGCCCCAAAGATAACATGGTATGTATTCACTTTTAAGTGGATATTAGCTGTTGAGAAGATGATAATCATGCTACAACTCACAGTCCTAGGAAAGCTAAGTAACAAGATGAGCTCTAAGGGGACACATGGATCTCCCTCGGAAGGGAAAATAGAATAGATTTTGCAGATGGACTGAAGGTGGGTGGGACATAGAACAGGAGGGTTGGAGGGGGAGGAAGAGAGTAGAAGAAGAGATGATTGGAACTGGGAAGCATTTGCAGGGCACAATGTGAAGCCTAGTGCAGTAGAAACTCCCAGGATTCTAGGCAGGTGTCTTAGTCAGGGTTTCTATGTTGTGACAAAACACCATGACTAAAAAGCACACTGGGGAGAAAAGAGTTAATTCAGCCACACTCCCAGAGTATAGTCCATCATTGGAGGAAGTCAGGGCAGGAACTCAAGCAGGACCAGCTGAAGGTACCAGGAGGGAGGGGCTGATGCAGAGGCCATGGTGGAGTGCTGCTTACTGGCTTGCTTCACATTGCTCATCCTGCTTTCTTATAGAAGCTGGAGCCACCAACCCAGAGATGCACCATGATCACTAATTGTGAAAATGTCTTACAGCTGGATCTCACGGAAGCATTTCCTAAACCGAGGCTTCTTCCTTTCTGATGGCTTTAGCTTGTGTTAAGTTGACACGAAACCAGCCAGTTCAGACGGTGACACTAGTGAGGACTCCTAGTAATGGAGGATATGGAGCTGGAACTCAGCAACCAGGCAACTTCCAGTGATGGGAGTCTGACACCAACCCAGCCACAAAACCTTTGACCTACAATCTACCCAGCCTACAAGATGTGTGGGGGCAACGGAGGCACAAAACTTGTGGGAATGGCCATACAATGACTGATCTACTTTGAGGCTCATGTCCCTACTGGACACTGCCTGGATGACCAGAAACCAGAGGTTGGATAGTCCAGAGACCTAGGATAGGGAAAAGAATATCAACAAAATTAATCCTAGTGATATTCTACTATACTGAGGGATTGGTGGCCAGCCTGCAGCTGATGGGAGCAGATGCAGAGGCCCACAGCCAAATATTAGGCACAGAAAGAGCTCAAATTGAAGATCTCCATCAGGTTCTTCCTGCAGAGGTTAGGGAATCACACAGAAAAGGGGGAGGAAGGAGCCAGAACAGTTAAGGACACTAGAGGAACACAGCCTACAGAATCAGCCAAGCAGGGCTCCTGGACACCCACAGAGCCTGTGGGGTCTGCAACAGATCCTCTGCATGTTGTTATGGTGGATTTTCTTACTGTTTTTGTGGGACCCTGAACAGTGGGAATGGGAGTGTCTCTGACTCTTTTGCCTGTCCTTGAGCCCCTTTCCCTTCTGCTGGCCTGTCTCATCCAGTCCTGACACGGGGGTTTGTGCCTAGTTTTATTGTAACTTGTTATGCTGTGTTCAGTTGGTATCTTCCAAAGTGCTGGTCTTTTCTGAAGGGAAGTAAAGGGGTGCAGAGGTGAGTTGAGGAAAGGGTACTGGGAAGAGAAACTGTGGCTAGGATGTATTGTATGAGAGAAGAAAAAAAGAAAAAGAAAGAAAAAAGCACAAGCCATATGCCAGAGAACAGAAAATTATGTTCTTTTAAAAAATTACTTATTTTTATGTATAGGAGTGTTCTGTTGCATGCACACATGCATCCCACAAGACAGAATCAGATCCCTTTATAGATAGTTGTGAGTCACCACGTGGGTGCTGGGAATTGAACTCAGAACTTCTCGAGGAATTGCCAGTGCTCTTAACCACTGGGTCATCTCTCCAACCCAGAAAATTATGTTATAATTGAATGTTTAACATATTTAGACAGGATATTACATGTGACTGCCCTTAATGGTACAAGGTTTTTAAAACTCACTCATAACATGTTTTGGTGTTTTCTTATTGATATCCTGCTTTAGTTTTTAATTGGTTGAAACAGGATTTAACTCCAGCTTGAACTGGCAAACTTAAAGCTATGTGTTAAAGAATGTGAGCCTGGAATCAAGTGTTGCAATGGTGAAGTGCACTGCTGCTCTTCCAGAGGACCCATGGTCAGCGCCCAGCACGAACATCAAGTGGTTCACAATCACCAGGAACTCCAGCTGCAGGGCATCCGATGCTTGCTTCAGGCCTTCTCAGATGCCCTTATTCGTGTGCCCATAACTCATATTTCTTCCACACATATACGTGTAATTAAATTTTTTTACAAGAGAACATAAACTTAATTCCAATACTGATAATACCTTGATGATATTTACCTTTGAGTTATGTGAAGATGCCCAAACTATTAGCGTCACATGAAAAATTCAATAGTGCTTTTAACCTAGAATTTTTAATTCAAGATTATAATAGCATTGTGTCATGAACTTTAATTAGGGTTATGTGACAAGTGGCTTTTTAGTGTTAAAGGCAGCTCTGGGGGCCCTAACAAGCTAGACTTAGATCCCGACTCTTGAGTCAATAAGTAAGGAGACAGGAGATAATGAGAAACGGAGAAATGCGATTTATTCAGCCTTCCCCGGTTGGGAAGAGGGATGATGAAGAAGTCCAGTGCCTGCCTGGTTAATTTGGCAGTACTTGCACGAGGTTGACTTTTGGGAAGAGGGCAGGTGTTATGCCTTTGCAAACAGTCCAGCTTAAAGGTGTCTTCTCTCCCAGGACGACCCACCATTGTCCTGGTTCCTGGTCTGAACCAGTTCCTATAATGTCAGGACTCTGTGAAATTGTGGCTTCCTGGGAGACAAGTTCCTCCTCCAGTCTCTGGAAAGGTGCAGCCTTTCCCTGGTCCCAGCATAAAACCCTAGGGAAATTCCAGTTCTCTGGGATCATTATTTTAATAGTGTCGTAGCCAGAGGGAGGGGCACAAGTGTTCTTGCTAGGATGGCTGGAGTCAAACTTCAGAAAATAACTGTTGGAGGGCTGGAGAGATGGCTTAGCGGATAAGAGCACTGACTGCTCTTCCAAAGGTCCCAGTTCAAATCCCAGCAACCACATGGTGGCTCACAACTATCTGTAATGAGATCTGACACCCTCTTTTGGAGTGTCTGAAGACAGCTACAGTGTACTTACATATATAATAAATAAATAAATCTTTAAAAAAATAAGGAAGAAAGAAAGAAAGAGAGAGAGAGAGAGAGAGAGGGAGGGAGGGGGGAGGGAGGGGGGAGGGAGGGAGGGAGGGGGGAGGGAAGAAGGAAGGAAGGAAGGAAGGAAGGAAAGAGAGAGAGAGAGAAAGAAAGAGAGAGAGAGAGAGAAAGAAAGAAAGAAAGAAAGAAAGAAAGAAAGAAAGAAAGAAAGAAAGAAAGAAAAAGAAAGAAAGGAAGAAAGGAAGGAAGAAAGGGAGAAAATAACTGTTGGAACTAAGTGGCTGAGGACTATAAACGAATCACGCAGGATGCTGAGGCAGGAGGACTAGCCTGAGCATGAGACTCTGTGTCTAAAAAAAGAACAAAATCAACAACAGCAAAAACCCCTTTACTGTTTAGTGAACACACAAGTCATCATTGGCACATAGCTATCCAATAAGCTGTTGTAATCTTAATGAGGAATATACAAAATTCAAATTCCAGAACAAGGGACATAAACAAAGCTATTTGTTTTCTTCTGCTTGCCTGACCAAAAGTAACTGCAACATTTTGCTTGGTTCACATTTCAAGTGTGAAAGAGGAAAATTGGGGCATAATAAAGGTGCAAGATGCTGAAGGAACTCCAATTATGATTATATAAAATTCAAGGTGTTAATAATGTCTAGATGAAGGTGGTCTGCTAGACAGGAAGGTCTGTCATTACAGCCTACCCTCATTATCAGGGCCGTGTGTGCACATGTGTGACCCTGCATGGTGTGTGTGTGTGCACATGTGTGACTCTGTATGGTGTGTGTGTGTGTGTGTGCACATGTGTAACCCTGCATGGTATGTGTGTGCACATGTGTGACTCTGTATGATGTGTGGGTGTGTACATATGTGTGACCTTGCATGGTGTGTGTGTGCACATGTGTGACTCTGTATGGTGTGTGTGTGTTCTGAAAAATATCTTTTAATCAAGAATTTTTTTTTATCAGCCAGTACGTTTGTATCATTTTCTTAAGCAATTACTCTTAGAGAGATAATTTTAGTAGTCTTTACAGGCATACATAAAATTATTTGAAATGACAACTTAAATTACATTTTGGCATAGATTGAATCTTCAAGTAAATTAGCCTAATTAACTATGGAGATTTTTTGATAATGCAATAACAGCTACTATTAACATCACTCCTTGAAATTCTTACCAATCAAACAGGAACGGAATCCTTTAAACTATGATTTATTTCCTAGCAAGGATATTTTGAACAAGGGCAAGTGTTTACCTTTTTCTCTAGTGCTATGTGCAGTGTGCATCTCAAGGTTTCCTTTCTTCGAGTAAAAATGGGCCAACGTTCTGTTAGAACTTTTGCATATGCATCCCAGGATGCCTCTCTATGTTACAGAGTCATAATGCAGATTGTAGGAGCTAGTAAATGATTTAGATATCGTTTCAGTTAGTTATCAGATTGTCTCAATCTCTCTATGCATTCATTTCGTCAACAAGTATTCATAGAGTATATACAGCGTGGTAAACATTTTAGAAGTGGAGGGAATGGGAAAGAAAGGCTACAAAGCAATCCAGCACACAGGCAGTGGCAGGAATGGTGTGGAGAAGCAGCGCAGGGGAGGGCTGGAGGTTCGTGGGTGTAAGACTTTGAGAAGATAGGTAACAGTTTTAAATACGAGGGGGTGGTGAGCACAGAGTGAGTAAGATGTGGGGAACCAGTAGGGGCAAGTCTACTAGGAGGAGGATCATAATGTGTTCTGCATTTCAGCCAGAGCAGGGGCTGGGGGGAAGGCCCGGAGGATGAAGTGAGGCAGCCTGGGAGTGGTAGAGTGCATTAACAGGTATAATTATTCTGGCAGGAAGGAAGATAAAGAGATGTTTGTGCCCTCTCCGTGGCTTATCAGACTATGGAAATAGCTGTCCTTCCTTGGAAAATTGGAATTGCCCCAAGAATCTCATGCTGGGAGCAGAAAAAGGCCAAAGGCTGATGCCAGCCGAGGAGGAACTTGCCTTCCGGAATGAGATTCCATACAGTCCATCCAGACGAGTGGCCAAACCCCTTCCCAGGGGAGACTGGTGCAGGATAACGCTGGGGAAGACCACACGGTCTGACCCTGATTCTCTGCTGTACACGTTCATGACTTCTATTTAAACCTGAATTTCTGACTAGGACCTAAGATGAGTTTGCTCCTCTTCCCAATATGAGCACACTGAGTGTCTCTCTCTCTCCTAGATTTCCTTATAACTTGAGGATTGGTGGGCAAGTCTAAGACCTCGGCACAGACTCCCATAGCACAGGGAATTCTATGGATAATGGATTGGTATCACTGTTGGTCTGGCCTTGAAGACTAGTTGAAGAACTTGGCTTTAGAGTAAGGTAGGAAGTTACTCTGGTTCTGTGTAGGAGGATTATGCCAAGATCCCATGGTTATAGGGTGTTCTGGTATTAGTCTACTGATACGTTGTTGGTAAGAGGTGACCGTATCTCCAAGCACAGTATGGGCTGTTTAGGTGGGACAGGTGGCTAGGTTTACAGTCAACTCTAAGAATCTTTGGATTCTTTAACATCTGTAAGCTGTTCTAGTCACAGGCACAATATGCTTTCATTTTGAATTAGGGCAATCAAACTTTTAGTTTTACAAAATTGTCACTTTTCGTTATGATTACCTTTCCACTCATTACTATGCTCGAGTGTCACACGGCATGCGTATTTGGTTCTGAGAAACAAGAAATTCTGATGGAAAGAATGTGTCCACGCTTGTTGAGCTGCTTAATGGATAACTATTTGATGCTGTTCTGCAGTGTGTTTAAAGGGTGATTCTTCTCTGAGGCTTTAGAGAGCTCATTTGACATTCTAAAAATGAATGCAATTTCAGAGGGTAGCCAAAATGTATCAATTAGCTTGACATCTAGGCCTCTTTAACAGATCTATACATTTCCAATTTCCTTTGCCATCTTAACCATGGTAAATCATCTTGAACAAGATCACTCTTTTGAACAACAGGCTCCTTATTAGCTGAGATCAATTGAGATTAGAAAATGAAAAATACTTCAGATGCTGAGAACTATTTATGAAACCACATTTGTAAGATGAGTATTGAATGAAGATTAATGTGTTATTTTCAACTTCTAAGTCATTGATTTACCAATTTCTTTTCTATATCTCACTGTCGGATTAAACACTAATGTATGTGTGGCTGGGTACTTGCTATAAAGCACTATCTTTTGCCCACGGAACTTATATATTAATGGAAGGGAATGATTTTTAATTTAAATGTGCTTTACTTTGCATACCACATGTGGTTTTGAAAGTGCTACACATTACACAGGATGAAATAGCTTTCTGTTGGATTACAAATCATTGACTAGATTCTTTATTTTAACTATCCATTGAATTTTTTCTTTTTTGCTAAAATATGGGACCCTTAGTGCATCGTATAGACCCCATGTGATCTGAACTCTGTGTGGCTTCACAGGAAATCTTACCATTCTTTCTTATGGACTTCCTTCAAACTCTAATACAATATTTGGATATTTATATATAATGCATATTATATTATAATTCTCTCTAATATTCTTTCATATTATAGCACAATATAATAATTTTATTAATTGTCTGTCATGCCTTGACAAGAATGTAGGCTGCAAAAATTGCACTGAGGATAGAAAATACACTTAAAGTTTTGTAGAGCCATGATTTAAGTTATTTCAGTGATTTAGAGCACTCTTGCTTGTCTAAGTTAGGGCTATTGCATGATGAAAAACAATGACTATCTTAGTTAGGGTTACTATTCCTGTGACCACGGGAACTCATATAAAAGGAAGATCTAATTCATGCTAACTTACAGTTTAGAGGTTTAGTTTATTATCATCATGGCAGCAAGCATGGTGACTGGCAGGCAGACATGGTGCTAGGAAGGTTAGCTGAGAATTCTAAATCCAAATTTGAAGAGGTGGGGAGGCCGAGGGGGGAAAGAGGGAGAGGGAGAAGGAGAGGAAGAGGGAGACAAACATGTAGCCTCCCATAAGCCTGAAGCAGGCTAAACCAGAACTTGACCTTGCTGCCACTAAGGAGATTATCGAGGGTGGAGCCTTCTTCCCTAGATCACTCTATTGTTGAGCCACAGTCACTGTTCCTCCTCAAGATACTGCTACCTGCTGAGAGGCCCCAGAGCTATTCTGGAGACTACGCCCTATGCTGCACTCATCACCTGCAGCTGGTTCCAGGCTCCAAGAATGAATTGACGGGAATGGACTTTCCCCCCTCTTTTATAAAGCATGTCCGCCATTAAAATTTTGAACCTTGAGCAGACTATTTGTCTTGGTTCCATTCTTTCTCAACCTGCCTAGGCTCCCTCTTTTCTTCCACATTCCAAGATGCCTTCCAGGCTCGAACCCGGACTTGTGAGCCATTGGCCAGCCCCAAGACAGACAAACTGGGTCTATCTGAACATTTGAAACTTCAAAGTCCACTCCCCAGTGGCACACTTCCTCCAACAAGGCTACACCTACTCCAAGGCCACACCTCCTATTTCCTGTCAAGTAGTTGTACTCCCTGATGACCAAACTTTCAAATCTATGAACCAGTTGGGGACATTTTTATACAAACCACCACAATGACCAAAAACAACTTGGGGAGAACAGGATTTGAGTTACATACCTTGAGCCGTTGTTAAACTGGGGGATGTCAAGGAAGTCCAGGATGCTACCGTATTTGAGTAGAGTAGCATCCTGGAGGCAGGAGCTGGTGCAGAGGCCATGGAGGGTGCTGCTCACTGGCTTGCTCCTCATGACTTGCTCAGCTTACTTTCATATAGAACCCAGGACCACCAGCTCAGGGATGGTACCCCCTACAATGGACTGGGCTCACCATCAATCATTTACTAAGACAATTCCCTACAGACCTGTCTACAGCCTAGTTTTATGGAGGCATTTCCTGAACTGAGGTTCCCTCCTCTCAGATGGCTGTACCCTATGTCAAGTTGACATAAAACTGGGCAGCAAACAGCTCTATCCTGAGGACCAGGGTTAGGATCCCGACATCCTTATTGAGTGGTTTCCACACACCTCTGTTCTGACCTCTGAGTATACTCTTGAGTGTGCACAACTGCATCCACACTCAAAGATAATAACAATATAAATAAATCTTTGAGAAATCTACTCAAGGAAACCAACAACTAAATGGATGAGGGATTTTTTTTTTCTTTCTGGGCACTAATTTCCCTGTGTAAACTTTGGTGACTCCTTTTCATTTTTCAAATAACAAATTAGTTTTCACTTCTCCCCAGGCTCTGCTTTGATTTCATGACAAGATCTGTTTTCTCTATATTATTTGTTTTTTATAATTCCCAGATTTCTCCTCAGAAATTGTTAGAAATTCCCTTTATCAAGTCTATTATCTGTGAGATGATTTGCTTACGTTTTGGGTTCCCTCTAAGCTGTAAGCTCTGTGAAAACAGAAATCATTTCTATTTGTTCTTACCTATGTCTCCTAAGATCTCTCCTACAGTGGAGCAGTATAGAGATGGTCTGTGTGCATTTGATAGATGAATGTGGATGGGAGCTGGTTACACAGCACATGACCCAGGTTCTGATTGTTCGATGTTCTCTCAGCACCACCACCAAACAAAATGTATAATTGGTTTATACATGTATCAATGTATAAACCACCAGATAATGACTTAATATATTGGATACATTTCTATTTAGGCATACATAAATTTAATAATGTTTATGGGATCCATTACTTTTTTAATTAAAAAAACCTGAAGAGACTTTTGTATGTTAGTACTATATTTACATCCTTTCCTGCCCCAAATTCTTCCCTTGAGACCCCAACTCCTTCTCAAGTTCTTGACTCGTTTGTCTATCTATCTATCTATCTATCTATCTATCTATGTTCTGTCGAGGACCGGCCTCATTTGGGGCCCCCCTCAATCTGCAGGAGAAATCAGGGTTCTGGACAGGCAGGCAAAGAGTTGGCGAGAAATGTCAAACAAATATGGGATACAAGGAAGTGTGCTGTATCTGAATGTAATTTGTCAAATTAAGCACCAGAGTTTTAATACAGAAGAAAATAGGGAAGTCAGGTTACACATCAGCAAGGTACAATGAGGTTACCAGATGCTTAATGACTCTCACACAAAACAGAGGAATGAAAACACAAAGACTGGCAGGAACTGGGCAGTAAAACAACTGAGACAAAGTCAGCCCTATCTAAGGTCAGCTATAGTCTTAGAAGCCAGGTGTGAGGTCTTTACACTTCCGGGGCAAGGGCTTTCACGCCAAGCCATAGTTCTAATTAGGGAGTTCTGCGCTAGCTAACCTTCTCATGAATAGTGCAATACTCTAAAACCACAGCCTGATCTACTTCCTAAACCAATGTAAATTCCTGTATATGGGAGCAACTTAGCTTTTATCTAAGTGATAGTGTGGGGGGACTTTCTACTAATAAGTAATATAGTCTGCCATACATAACTATAATAAGAATTCTAAACTTTCTTTGCTAAGCTTGCCCTGAGATTTCTAACTCTGTGTAATAGATAGTAATGCCGGATTTCTTTCACTATCTCTCTTACAATACTAGAGGCAATTCTGAATGTCACTGAATAGGTAACATTCTTACTGAATTCAAGGACTGCCTAGGACATTAGTGAAGGCCAAGAAGCAAAGTTCTATTTTGCTTAGGTATTTGGCAAGTCATTGCTTGGAGACACTGAGGGAAAGCACACAGATCCACTCACCGACTAAAGCAAGGACATTATTGGAGCATTAGTTATACAGGATGCCACGGTTCCAGAAGACTAAGTTTCCGTGAACTTTTTGCCTCTGGACTGCCTCCAGGTATCTAGTCCTGTCACAGGTGTCACAACTGGAGTGGATATAGCAATGTTCTATCTATCTATCTATCTATCTATCTATCTATCTATCTATCTATCCATCCATGTATCTATCTATCTACTATCTATCTAGCCATTCATCCATGTATCTATCTATCTACTATCTATCTATCTATCTATCTATCTATCTATCTATCTATCTATCTATCTACCTATCCATACACACACACACACACACACACACACACACACACACACAGAGAGAGAGAGAGAGAGAGAGAGAGAGAGACACACACACATAGTTGGTGAGCCTATTTAGCGTTGTTTGTTTGTATATATGTTTAGAGCTGGCCCACTGGGATTGGATAATCCCCACCCTGGATGAAGTGCAGCAGGCTGCTAAAAGCTGCTAAGAGAAGGATGGTCTTTCCATGGAGGAGCCCCCGTAGGATCTAGTACTTTCAAGGTCATCACAACTTCTCCTTCATTTCATGTTAATTAATTAAACAAATATTTAATGAGTTTCTGTTCTTAGTGGGGAAGTTGTATAAACAATGAAAAGAACAGAATCTTACTGTGTAGCTCAGGCTAGCTTGCTTGGACTACAGGAGCGCGGTACTAGACTTAACTGGGAAGACCGAAGAAGAAAGATTTAAGCCTGAAGTATCTCTTCCACTCTGATTGCCTGTGTGAATTCGGCCCAGCTACCAACTGAGTCTGAGGTACTTCATTTGTTGGAATAAATAACTATTTTCATCCTAAAAAGAGCAGTCCTGAGGCAGCTTCACAAAGACACCTTTGAGGGCTTATGAATGAGCCGGCAGGATTTTAAAAAAGATGTTTACAATAAACATGTAGAAATAGCTGTTCTGTCAAGTCTATCTACACGTAGTTGATATCTATGACACATAGAGGGTGGACAACATATTACAGTGGTTACTACCAACTGTAAGAAGTAAGTTCCAGCTGGATTTCCCAGCATCATAGATACAGAACACACCCATCAAAGGGGAGGCCAAGTGTCCAGCAGTGGGGACAGCTGCACGATGAGATGTGACCAGGGAAGTAAGCGTAGAAACGTGCACTAGGCGCTTTCAGATAGTTAGCAAAATATTGGTGATGTCGGATACTTACCAAATGAGAGCAAAGTGTATGTTATTAACCATGCACTTTAAATAGCCAGTAAGATATGACAGGAGCCTGCAGCTATCTATTATGGAATGTGTGTGTGTGTGTGTGTGTGTGTGTGTGTGTGTGTCTTACTAGTAATCTTAATGTTCAATTTTTGGCAAAAATTCCAGCTAGATAGAGTGACGTTGGATACAAATGGATTAATTAGCCATGATGGCATGCAGATTGGTTTACTGGTCTTAGGATTGAAGGATGCTGTCTGTATCACAAATAGATTCTGATGATATTGATCAAATATGGCAGTGTGGCGTTTAAGGTGAATCATTGTAAACAGACTAAATGCCGCAGGCTGCTTCTTGGCAGTGTACTTCAAATAGGTTTCCAGTTGTATTCAAGCATCTAACCAAAGGCTTTTCTTCCCCTCCAAGAGGTGGGGCAGATAAAACCTCCATGGAGGAAAGATGATTTCTTTTTCTCCAGGGTATTTTCTACTCTCCGTTACTTGGATATCCATGTAAATGTGTTTGACAAAGACCCAAACACAAGAGTAGCCCCATTTAAGATTCAAATACACAGTAGTCACACTGTACACTTGGTATTCCTAATTATAGAAACGAATATGACCATCAAGCACGTACAGAAGTCTTTTGAGAAAAGAGGTGGCCACCATCTTCCACCTACTTGAAGTCTTGTGAAGATCAGCTTTTGGGACTGGCTGTCCTAGCCAGCACAGCCTCTGCTGTGCCCACACCGTCGTGGTGGGAGAGGTCTGTGTCCTGGATAGGACACATACTCAGAGGAACGTGGCAGAATATTCTTGTACATATGAAGAGATCGGAAACAGGAACATTGTGAACTCTCACACACTCTCAAAAGAGCACTTTGTATATCCAGGTAAGCCACCTGCTCTCAAGTCTTTTCGGCCTGGCTAGACACCCTCAGAGTTTGATGGATTTGCTTTTCTTTGAGCCACTTTCTCGGTAGTTTCTCCTGGATGTGTCCTAGTGAGATAAAGCAGTCCCTTGCTCCTGGCCAACTTTTCTCGGTTCCCTGACTCCCAGAGGGCGGTGGCGTCGGCTGCCCTGCCCCCCCTCCCGGGTAGTTATTCGAGGGCGGGGCCGAGCCCGGCCAGGAAATGCCCAAGAGTGGGTGTCACCTGCCGAAACAACTTGTTGATTCCCAGGAGCTCTGTCGGCTCCGACTGTGGCTTACCTGTCTCCAGAGCGCTGGGACGCTCGTCCCCCACTGCTCAGCCATGAGCAAGTTGGGTAAGTTCTTTAAAGGGACCCGCTCCTCCCGGGCCCGGGCGGCTCCCAGCGCCCAGGAAGCCCTGGCTCGCCTCCGGGAGACGGAGGAGATGCTGGCCAAGAAGCAAGAGTACCTGGAGAACCGAATCCAGAGGGAGCTCGCCTTAGCCAAGAAGCACGGCTCCCAGAACAAGCGAGGTAAGCTGCGCCCCAGGACATGCGTCTCTCACCCACTCTCAGCCCTTCCCTGGGGACCATCTTCATCTTGGAGTCTGAATCCCTCCAGGACTGCTGACTTGCCTTTCTAGGAACCGACCTGATCTCCAGGGCCTGGTGATTGAAGTGAGCTAAGCTAGGCACTTGCCAGGCTGGCAATATGTTTAACGCCAAAAATTCTAGTAATCAAGATGAGCAACATTATTATGTAATATTTAAATGACTCAAATCAATCCATGATGAGCCTGGAATCAAAACTTTAAAGTCAAAATGAATATTACTGACCATTTTTCTCTGGTCTTGAACTCATGTCTGGGATTTTAATGGTACTTCCTTTGCTAAAATTCGTTTTTATGTGCTATTTTGCTCATCGACTTTGTTTATTGTTTTTGAGTTTTAAGAATATTGCATTCAAAGGAAGTTTAACTTGTGAGAGTGTTTTCTGGTACCCACTTGGGCTTCACTTTTGGCTCACCACTTCCTAGCCCAGCTCTGTTGACTCCCATTGCACACCAGGTTTCTCCTGTAGGTTTGTGTTCAGGTCACATCCAGTGTCTGTGTAAATTCATCTTAGGTGACGCGTGTCCTGGGATGTTCTGGTTTATCTTGGTGCTCTGCTGTTGAAAACTTCAGTTGCCTGCTGTGCGGTTGTAATCTTTAAAAAAAAAAAAACAACAACAACAAAAAAAAAAACAGAATCAAGGCATTAAAGATTAAGTTTCCTATCTGGCTTTTAGTACACACAAAGGACTTTGAGTCAGAAATGACTTGGTGAAGCAGTCACGCCTTGAACCTTTTGCTCTTTGTCAGAGTTCATTTGTGCAGCATACTGCTTGCTCTGTAAGGATAGGTCTCAGCAGCTCACAGTGGTGCGTGCATGCAAACCCAGGGAGGAGAGGAGCGATGAGCTTTTAATACCAGGGCAGTGGAGGACAGCACCCCCCAGCAACTCCCTGCCCCAAACTGGAAGTGGCAATGGCTTTGCTTGCTCATCAACTCTGAGGATTTGTGACCCTGTGTCTGGCTTCTTTACCAGAAATGGTTGGTGGAAGGAACCTTTCTCCTCACGCCCTCCTCTTTCCCCCATCTCTCCTGTTCATCTTTCATGGTCTTGTGGGTACCGAGGGCAGAGCCCAGTGCCCCGTGCATGCCAGGCAAGTGGCACACCCTGTCCAGGTCAGTCACTGTGAGGCCCTGGGAAGGATTAGCTCATTCCGATGACACTCTTTTGTTCAACCCCGCCTCAGGGAGGTGACCTTGGCTCCGTATCTTCTTATAAAAGTGGGCCTGGATATACACGCTCTTGTCATCAGGACAAAAAGACCAAGTTTCATTCTTTGCTATTGCCTGTGACTTTAGCCACAGGACAGCATGGCTTAGAGTTAAGGACTGGTTTCTATTTTTATTCCATGTTGAGAATATTTTGGGAACTTATTCGGTGACATTTTCTAAAGAGAGACGGTGCCGTTGTTATAGCTGGCTATAAAGTCAGTGTTCGTGCTGTGACTCCAGTCTTCCTCACTGGCTAGCTGTGCACTCTGAATACTTGTGGAGTTTCTGTCACAGCACAAACACATGGTCATTTGTTTGGAACTGTGTGCTCCTTTGCTTCTAGTAGTAACTCAGTAAATGTCTATTTAATATGAGAATTTGAACATCTACTTCTAGGAATTTGTAAAAATGTAGATTTGCTTTCAGAGAGTGAAATGTAACACACTATGGGCTACATTGGTTCCCAGTGGCCTTAAGGTGTATCACAAGCTTACACGACAAACAAGGACAAAACATTTGAAGAGAATGCTGAGTACCAACCCAGCTTCCCTAAATTGGGGAAGTTACATATGCACTGTGAGCAAGCAGTAATTGGAGCAAGAATTGATTCATCATCATTTAGATATGAGAGTTCAATGTTGTTAGCCCAGGCCTGGGCTCCAGAGGTCCCGGGAATAAGCAGAGGCTGGCTTGCATGAGACCATCTTTAATATAAGCTATGGGTTGAATTTGGTCACAGTCCTATGCATTAGACGCACCATCAATAGAATCGCGTCTCCAAATAAACCCGATAACTCCAGACACACACAGCCATTCCCTTCCATTAGCTGCTAAGAATACTTTCAGATATATAGGAAAATAAGACCCAAATTACTGAGCACTACAAGGACCCTATGCTACATAATGGCACTGCTAGATTAGCTGTAATTTACATTGTAATCTGAGAGACACAATGTATTCTCCGTTGAAGCTTTACTTCCATAGATGGCCACCTAATGTGTCAAACATCCTAGCTGAATGTATTATATATTTCTGGTAGTATTATACCAGAAACCGCAAGTTCTTCAGTGATGAATGTCTCCACAGCAGAAACATAGACAGCATTTTGAATACCCAAAGGGAATTTTACTGGTGAAATGGTTAACTTTTATTTTTTGTTTATCTTTTCTTGTTTTTTAAAAGACCTAGAATTCTTTGACAGTGAAGACAACAAATAAAGCAGGGACAGCTGCTCTGAAACCCAAGCACTGAACTACAATGCTAAATAATTTGTGTCATAAGAACCATATGAACTTCCTTAAGAAACGAATTCAAGATGCTAATAAGCCCCCCCCCCCCCAAGGGAGGCTCCTGGAGTGTTGCTTCTGGGGTAAACAGAGGGCCTGGGAAGTGGATATTTCTCACTCAGGTTTCTGAATGACAAAAGAAAGAGAGAGAATAGGAAGGGGACAGACCCTCCAATTTGCCAGCTCTTTGACTGTCAAATCATAAATTGTTAAGTTTAATGGACATCACTCTGGTTCAGGGTGACCAGTCTGGCCTTGCATTCAAAGAGACCTGCTGTCCCTGAACTACAAATTCAGAGATTAAAGTCATGCATCACCACTCCTGGCTACTATATATGTATGTATGTGTGTATGTATGTATGTATGTATGTATGTGTGTGTGTGTGTGTGTGTATGTATGTATGTATGTATGTATGTATGTATGTATGTATGTGTGTATGTGTGTGTGTGTGTGTGTGTGTGTGTGTGTGTGTGTATGTATGTATGTATTGCATTTGGGGGCGAGCAATCAAGACAGGGTTTCCCTGTGTAACAGCCCTGATTGTCCTGGAACTTGCTTTGTAGACCAGACTGGCCTTGAACGGACAGAGATCTATCTGACTCGTCTCCTTTGTGCTGGGACTAAAGCTGTGTGCCACCATGCTTAGCCCTAGCTACTTTTTAAATAAGTGAAATACACGCCAAAAATAGACCTCACTGGTGAAATTACAAATACTCTAAATATGTGGATTGATTACAATGGCTTAGGGGTACTTTCCAGTTCTCCAGGTTTGAACAGGTGATGGGAATTTTTTGGATCCATAAATAAATATCAACATGGTACCTGTTTGATCTCAAATTGGGGACAATGTCTGGTCACTGGTTGGCATGGATTCTGATGGAATGTTCCCTCCATAGGGCATATTCCAGGGACTGTCACTGCCTGCTTTGGTATTTAAGCACCCTTAAGGATAGCGTTAGAGCTTCACTGATCTTGTAAATCAGATGAACAACTTACTACAGAATATTTGTTTAGCTACACACATGCTGATCCATTTTTCTCGAAAATTAGTTGAATTATAACTAGCAGTAAGGAAATGAATGAGTGGCTAACTCTGACCTCTGACCTCAGACTTCTTTAGAGGCTATCATTTGCCATGTTTCAGAAAGTCTGTGGAGTGCACAGAACCAAATGGCCTCTGCACCTGCAGTGTCACAATAGGCAAGGAGCTGATGATCCCAATGAGGAAACAGCTGGAGCAAGATTTATAATTTCATTAAAAGCTTCAGGAGGCCTGAGATGTTTAAGTACAGTTTATTCAGATTGCTAGAACTCTTGCTTAATACCTAGTGATCTGTTTTGGGCAAAAGCAGACTTATTATATATCACTTATTCTTTCCCGACTTCTTTATCATGTCACTGAGAGCAGTGTATGATCCCGTCTGTTTACTGAGGTCACCTGGACAGCAGTTCCTACCCCAGACTGACTGTTTGGAACTGGACTCAAGTATCAGATTTTCAAAAACAGGGCTTCCAGTTGCTCTGCCTTGTGTGGGAAATCTAAGTCCATTGTAATTTTCTACCGTTAATGATGTTGAAAATCTAGGTCTCTCCCTCTTCCTAGCTTCCCTAGTCCTTTCCCCATCCCAGGACCCAAGAGCAATGAGTATTTGTTTGCTTCTTTGAGATAGGGTAAGCATCCCAACTCTTGATGCCCCAGGCTGGTGGTCTCAGAAACTGACTTGAGTGAAATCTTAGCACACGTTAAGCCCATGTTGACATGTTGCTTGGGCTCCACCCCATAGAGGTGTCTGTGTCTGTATTTCTTCTTGAGGTGGTTTTTTGTTTGTTTGTCTTTGTTTTTGTTTTATGTCATCCCAGATAGATGGCTGGAATGCAATACTGCAGTTTAATTTTTATAATTTGACACAGAGTTCTGGGTGCTGTCATTCTGAGCCTCGGCTTTAGAGCAGTCAGCTCTTCTTTGGTTTGTAGTTCTCCCAGTAATTCTGCGCCCTGTTGTTCTCAGACCAGTCAGTTGGCCTGTCTAGTGACTTCTCATTTGGCAGTGAGAGCTCAGAGCCCTGTGGATGAGCGACATCACTGTGAAAAGCATCAGGGGACTATAAATACCAGCCACGAGTCTGTAACAATTTTTTGAAGTTAAAATTAGCTTAGATTTTTCTTCCAGAATAGCATTAAATAAATCTCCATCTCCTTTCATATACTTGAGGAAAGCAGTCACTTCTGTAAGTCCCCCTTTCCTCAACTTCTACAATTCCATTCCCTTGAAGACTTTTCTTGTGCTAGCTAAGGCTGGCTTACTATGCTGGGCCTTAGAGAAAGGCTGGTGAAATGCCTGGGACAGGGTACTGTGACGCTCAGAGTGAGGGCTGCCCTGGCTTATAGCCTTCGTGGCCCCTTCCCCTCTAGTCCTGACCCTTCTGCTCATCTGGTCTAGGGCCCCAGATCACACCTGTGGAGCAGGAGTTCCAAGTGAGAAGGTGTGGATCCGGTGCAGGTTATTTGTAGGTCTTGGGCATTGAGTGTGTTGATGGAAAAGACCAGGTAAGCAGATTTGGGGACAAATCCCTCTTCAGTGACATCACACACACATGATTCCAATGAGACATGGTGCTGGAACCATTTGCTCTTCTCCTCAGGGGTCTGTTTGGGAAAATGAGTTTCCAAGACAGAGTCCTCAGTTTCCCTTGGGAGCCTGGGTTGTGAATGGACAAGGTTGAATTTTGTTTTGGAATCTGGATGCCAAGGCTGTGTGTGTGTGTGTGTGTGTGTGTGTGTGTGTGTGTGTGTGTGTGTGTGTGTGTGTGTAGTCGAGCTGTGTACTAACACACTGGGAACATATCCATATGGAGTGGGACTTTGTTCACAGCCTACTCTTATCTCAGTGGGAGGAGCCCCCTGTGCTGTTGACTTAACTTTTTAGTATAGCTGTCGCTAACGACTTCTTCCACCTCAGACACTGGGAACCACAAGGACTTTGGTGTAAAGAGTCTGGTTGAATGCCAGCACGACTCAGGTAAAGTGAGACAGCCATGAACTGCAGGATTGTGGAGAAAGCCTCCTGGGAGAGGTAGCTTACCTGCTGACCTCCTTTCTGAAGACATTGTGCTTGTGGCTCTGGGGCCATGGCGTTGGAATTTTTTCTGGATGTTTATTCAAATGCTCACTCCCAGGAGTCCCTGGAGATTCTGATCTAGGAGCTGCTTGGCGGATCGCACACTCTGAGTTTGGAACATTCCCAGTGACTGTGATCTGCACTAAGCTTAAGAACCTGTGACTTATTCAGTGAGCCACTAAATTGGAGGGACTGACTGCTATTGTTTCCTTCCTGTTATTTCATGCATATTAATTGTTCAAACTAATTGGTTTCACTATGGCATTTCTGTATACATACACACACATACATATACATATATACACACACACACATATATACACACATAAACACACGTGCACATACACACACATACACACTCGCGTGCACACACACGTACACAAACACACACACACAAACACACACACACACACACACACACACACACACACACACATACACACACATCCATCCTCTTTGTCCTGTCCTGTCTTCTCCCCAGTTTTTCTCCCTGTCTTTAATGTTCCCTTTCTATGTTCAGCTTAGTTGTCTTGTCTCCATGAGTGAGAACAGGAGATACTCGTTTTCTGTGTATACACAAAATCTTTTAGTTCAATCCATTTGCCTGCATTCAACAAAATTTCACTCTTCTGGATGCCAACAACCTATGGTGTATATATTGTTCTTTATATTTAGAATATTCCCCGAACAACAATATGAACTAACCAGTACCCCCCAGAGCTGTGTCTCTAGTTGCATATGTAGCAGAAGATGGCCTAGTTGGCCATCAATGGGAGGAGAGGCCCTTGGTCTTGCAAAGATCATATGCACCAGTACAGGGGACCACCAGGGCCAGGAAGCAGGAGTTGGTGGGTAGGGGAGGAGGGCGGGGGAAGGGTATAGGGGGCTTTGGGGATAGCATTTGAACTATAAATGAAGAAAATATTTAATAAATAAAAAAAAATTCCCCAAAGGCTACATGCTAAAGGCTTGGTCTCCAATTTAGCAATGTGCAAAAGTGGGCTTTACAGACTTTTTTTTAACCCTCTATTTACTCCAGAAAACAAACAAACAAATGAAAAAATATTTAAGGAACAATCAAGAAAATAAAAAAACTGGTCCACTCTTTGCTGCACAGTCCCTAACCACATAGCTGAAGTATGTTTTATAGAGTCCTTGTCAGGAACTGGAAGGACACTGAGAGAGGGGTAAGCTAGAAGTTTTTAAATCACAGTTTAAGTGGGTGGGGTTCTTAGGGCTAGTATAGATTCTTGAGGTTAGCCCATTGCAGAATGAATGTTCCAGTGGTGCTTCTGGGGTGACATGGGGCGGGATAGTTCTCTGACCTTAGCTACTGATGGGACATCATTTGATTGGCTGTTGGAAGATGATAGGAACTCAGTAGATGGGACATTGTTGAAGAGTGTGGATCTTGGGGGTACACAGTTGGGAGTTCTGTTTTGTCTTCTGTACCTCTCCCCTCAATCCCCTGCTTATTAGTTGTCATGAAGTGATCAGACCTTGGTCTCCTGCCCCCCTGCCACAATGCTTAGCTTTGCTGTAGGTCCTAAGTAATGGAGACTGTGGACCAGGAACCAAATCTGAGACTAAGAGCTGATGAACTCGTTCCTCCTTTAGCTTTTAGGGTGGTTTTCTGGGTGTTTTCCCAGTGATGTCGTGCTGACTGACAGCATGCACACTACCTTTGCTCCATCTCTTCATCTGTGGGCAGCTAGGTTGACGCCAAGGCTCGGCTTGCATGAATGTCTGCTTCTTACGGATCCAGGCCTCTCTCAGATTATGGGAGATCTTAGACTTATTCCACACTCGAGGTGAAATTATCCATTATCACATATTGTTTTCTTGGCTTTTGGTTATCTGATTGTTTTGTGCTACCTTCAGTATGCTAGCTCCTGGAGAAAACTGAGTTGTATGACTAGAACATTAATCAGTACCCATTGTTACTTTATAATCAACTGTCTCCCTCTCTTCTTCAAAATAAGTTGATGGAAAATATCCCGCCCCATGTCACCCCAGAAGCACCACTGGAACATTCATTCTGCAATGGGCTAACCTCAAGAATCTATACTAGCCCTAAGAACCCCACCCACTTAAACTGTGATTTAAAAACTTCTAGCTTACCCCTCTCTCAGTGTCCTTCCAGTTCCTAACAAGGACTCTTTAAAACATACTTCAGCCACGTGGTTAGGTACTGTGCAGCAAGGAGTGGACCAGTTTTTTTATTTTCTTGATTGTTCCTTAAATATATTTTCATTTGTTTGTTTGTTTTCTGGAGTAAATAGAGGGTTTCATAGGGCTGGGAGAGAATCAACTTGCAAAGGTTGTTTTCTAATCTCTACTCATGCCTCATAGCACTTGCATGCTCTCTCTCTCTCTCTCTCTCTCTCTCTCTCTCTCTCTCTCACACACACACACACACACACACAAGAGAGAGAGAGAGAAAGAGAGAGAGAGAGAGAGAGAGAGAGAGAGAACGCCTTAGGGTTTGATTGCTGTGAAGAGACACCATGAACACAGCCACTCTTATAAAGGACAACATTTAGTTCGGGGTCAGGCTCACAGCTCAGAGATTTATTCCATTATCATCATGACAGGAGGTACAGTGACAGACAACACCCAGGCAGACATGGTGCTGGAGAGGTAACCAAGAATTTTACTCCCGGATCGGCAGGCAGCAGGAAGAGAGTGATGTTGGGCCTAGCTTGAACAACTGAAACCTCAAAGCCTAGCCCCAATAACTCACTTCCTTCAAAGAGCCCTGCCTACTCCAACAAGGGTGTTCCTCCTGGCTGTGCCATTCTCTGTGAGCCTACAGGGGACCATTTTTATTCAAATCACAGTTCTCATACTTGCTAACATCCCCATTCCTTGTTTAAATCAGTATTTTAAGCAGTATATTAAATGCTATGTTTAGTATTTTACATTTATTTTTATTAAACAACACCTCTAGTTATTTTAGAATTACAAAATTAAGTCCTTTAATATGAACTATTTTATTTAGTTGAACTTTATTTATTAAAAATCCTACAGACTTTTTTGTTCTTATGCAAATATTTATTAGACTATGTAAGATATAAAAATGTAATAACATATTTATGAAATATAAAATTTTAAGATAATTTAAATTAAAATTGATATTAATTAAATAATTTGAATTTATTAAAATATTTATTTAAATTACATAAAACATTTGTTAAATGATGCAAAGCCAATGCCCGAGGGCATGCTGCCTGAGACCTCATTCCTAGATGGCAGCTGCAGTATGCTTCATGTAAGATTCAGACAAGCCTTTTGGTAGCCTTTTGACAGATAGATCAACACTTCACGAGAGTTTTATTCATCTAGATATGAAACTACTGACCTATTTTCTAATTTTTGTCATCTTATTTCTTTTATTTTTTTCTTCAGTTGCATCTTACATACCTTATAAATTGTATTTCCAGACCTAAAAATAGCACCACCCATCTGTGGGTCACAGATGCTGGCTTTTGGGCTGCTAGTGTCATCAGACCCACTGGGGAGGTTTTGACAAGGACAAGCTGGAAGATTTAGCGTGAGTGACAGAATCGAGGGGCTCAGTTGTTTCTGGATGCTTTGTCTGTGGGTTGGGCTAGAGGTCCATGGGTAACGTCACCCGTGGCTTTCCCTTGTACCAGTAAAGAAACCATGAAGTTGGTTTAGCAGTTTTCAGACTTGGGAAGTCACATTGGCTTCTAGCAATGGCTATGATCTTTTCTAACCTCTCAGACACTAGGAGTGTAGACTTTTGAGTCATTCCTCAAATATGTGTGGTATGGACTTTTGTAGTTTTATTTGTATTGCTTTGCATTTTATTGATTTAGCCAAAGTAAGTTAGAATCAGGTAGAAAATATATTACTGACTGATTGTACTGTAATAAACACCTTTGAGAAGCTGTGGCTGAGGGTACCGTGAGCCACTCATGGTACTATTTCGTTTGTGTTTCTATTGCGTTTGTTGACATTCAGAACTTCTTACTCCAGACAGCTTCATATCAGAAAACTCTGTTCTAGTCAATTAACTTAAAGGCAAGCTACCCAATACTTAGTTTTTTGAGTTTATGATCTTTGCTTTATGTATCAGTTTTGAAGTGGGTATAAGTGATCTATTTTGCTGTTTGTCTTAGTTACTGTTCTATTGCCGTGAAGCAACACCATGAACACAGCACTTATGGATATAGTCATTTTTTATTAATTAATTTATTCATTTTTTTATCCCAATATTAGCCCCCCTTTCCTCCCAGTCCCCCGTCACAGAGCTTCTTCACCCACTCTTCCCTCCCCTTCTCCTCTGAGAAGGGAGAGGCTTCCTCTGGGTATCTCCTCACTCTGGAACATCAAGTCCCATTGTCTCCCACTGAGGCAAGGCAAGGAGGCTCAGTTAGGGGAACAGGATCCACAGGCAGGCAACAGATTCAGGGACAGCCCCCACTCCAGTTGTTGGGGGACTCACATGAAGATCACAAGTTGCACACTCTACTACATATGTGTGGACAGCCTAGGTTCAGCCCATGCTCTTTGGTTCGTGGTTCAGTCTCTGCTGAGGGTCCCCAGAGGTCCAGGTTACTTGACTCCATTGGTCTTCCTATGGAGTCTCTATCCTCTTCAGCCTCTTCAGATCACTCAATCCTTCCCTAACTCTTTCACAAGACTCCCTAGGTTCCGTTTACTGTTTGGCTGTGGGTATCTGCATCTGTCTCCTGGACAGACTGCTGTCTGGAGCCTCTCAAAGGACAGTTATGCTAGGCACTTGTCTGCAAGCATAAAAGAATATCATTAATAGTGTTAGGGATTGGTTCTTTTTTTTTTTTTTTTTTTTAAGATTTATTTATTGTATGTGAGTACACTGCAGATGTCTTCAGACACAACAGAAGAGGGCATCAGATGATCTCATTATGGATGGTTGTGAGCCACCAAGTGGTTGCTGGAATGTGAACTCAGGACTCTTAACCACTGAGCCATCTCTCCAGCCAGCCCCAGGGATTGGTTCTTGCCCCTGGGATGGGTCTTAGTTTGGGCCAGTCATTGGTTGCCCATTCTTTAGATGGAATCATTTAATTGGGACTTGCTTACAGTTTCAGAGGGTGAGGTGCATGGCTGCAGGCAGGCAGGCAGGCATGCCACCAGACCAGTAGCTGAGACCTTCATCCTCATCCATAGGCAAGACACTGAGAGGGCAGGACTTGGGCCTGGTGAGGGCTTTTGAAACCTCAAAGCTACTCCCAGTAAGAAACCTCCTTTAACAAGACCATCCTTCCTAATCTTTCCTAAGTTCCACCAACTGGGAAACCAAACATCCAAATATATAAGCCTATGGGGACATTTTTCCTTCTTGTAGTTCTAAGTACATGTCAATTCACTTATAAGGGATAAGACTACATAAATAAAGTAACGGATAATATTGGGGATTTTTAAAAGTCATACTCCCGAGATATTTGCCTTAGTAAAGTTAGTTGGTTCTATACATTTAGCAGAAGATGGGTTTGTTTTTGTTTTGTTTGTTTGTTTCTCATTTCTGGTTATTATTTAGTAGAAGTTCTTTCTAGCAAAGCTACAGTTGGTTTTAAAGTTTGAGAAAGAAGAAGAAAGGAGGAAAAGCAAGCTTATTGCAGAAATAAGCCATTTCTGGACTGGGTTCTCTTGCACACAGACTTTGGTTGTTCTCCTCAGATAGCTAATAGGGAATTACTTGAAAGGACCAGTTTAGGATGCATTCTGAAAGCATAAGGTATTGTTTATGGTGACAGGAGCTGAGCCTCTGTGGCCCTCATCGTCAGTCAATGCCAAGCACCCACCCAGGCATTTCTGACTTGCAGGCATTCCCATCGAGTGTCTGGGAGATGGATGGGTCCCTTAGGAAGGGAGAAGCTCCTGTTTCCACAGCTCTGTGGAGCCTCCCTCATCTCTTCTTAGTATAGCCTGCTATTGACTTAAAATACCAACACAGTTAATCATTATCCAGGAAAGACAACACTGAAGCAAGTGTCCTAGAACAGTGATCTTTAAAATTACAGGAGGGAAAATGAAGACAGTCTCTGCTAGAACTGAAAATCTTGCATTAGAAGTTAAAGTCTTGATTTAAAAAATTAAAATTTAATATCCACTATAGATAAAATAAGGCTTCTGTATTTTTACCAGGCTTGAGTAGGAATTTAAGATAGAAAACTTAGGATTATTGTAACATATTTTTATTTTATATGTATGGGTGGTTTGCTTGTGTGCACTGTGTCTTTTGTCTGCAGAGGCCAGAAGGTGGCATTTATATATAGAGTTACAGACAGCTGTGTTTCACTGTGAGTGCTGGGACTTGAACCCTAGCCTTCTGGAAGAACAGTCAGGTCTCTTAACCACTAAACCATCTCCCCAGCCCCTGCTGATGAAATTATAATCAAGTACTTGATGAACATTTTAGATTTTGAAACTCTTAATTTCTCATGCTTTTTACATGCTTTTTAATAGGGAGCCATATTAACTATGTGTAAAATAATTATATGAAACAAGTTATATATACCAAACAAATTACATGTGCAAACATCTCTCCCTGGGAAGTAAAGCCCAGTTGCTAATCCCGAGGCCTTCTGGTAAGAGCCACTAGTTCCATACCCACACAATTTTTCTACATTTTAAGTCATAACCTATCCATAAAGTTGACTAATTTGTGAGGTTATAAATAACACTGGTAGGAAATAAAAAAAAACACTTCAGTTACTTATGTATTCTGCCTGGAGTCAAACAGTTAATGGGCTTTTTACAAAGAATACCAAATAGACTCTAATGAATTTATTTGTATGTTGCTCTAATAACTGAGTACTTCACCTGCTAGGTAATTGACCTCTGAAGAAATTAATTATAAAGAATGAGACTTGTGCTGGGTGTTTGGGATTCATCTTTTGTGCGTGTGTTGTTGAGAACTGAAGGGCAATAGCATTTTCCTGAATCATGAACTTCTCTTTTTAGATTTACCTCCTCTAATAGTCTCTCCCATGATCCTCTGCTGCTCGAATGGTCTGATCTTGAGAATGAGGGCAGAAGCTTCATTTTTATCAGAAAATAATAATCTCAATTGTCTTGGCCCATTTGTGCTTCGTCTTGCGATCTCTCCGAAGAAGGAAGGCTGTACTGCTCAACTTGGCTTCCTGATTGTTTATACTGTGTGGTATTCGTCAATATTATCAATTACTCTTGTGCATTTTAAAACATAAGATTTGGTTTGGAGTCAGTGGTTTGCTTACAGAATAGACCACTTCCAAGGGATCCTGCCTCAGAGTACTGTGTGTTTACTTTTCCCGGTTCATTCTCTTTTCTCTATCCCCCCATTACGTAATCCCGTACATTACAGTTGTGGTCCAGCTAATTTTTAAGCTTGCTCTTTATGATATTTAGTACTGGAGAGACCTCTGAAAATATGGAGGTTATACATAGGGAACTGCTGGTGTGATTTGCTGCTATTCAAGGTATATAGTTCCTGGTTTCCCATATATCTAAGCTAGAACGTTCACATTGGTCTGCGATTTGCATTAGGCAGAAGTCACACATTTTATTGATCTGCATGTTGAGTGAATGTGCACAGGGCTTTGATGTGTTCTATTGAAATGTTGAATATATGTGTACAGGGCTTTGAAATATCTGTGTGCCCACTATACCTTTTAGATCTCTCTTATTTTTCTTTTCTGTATCTTTTCTAACCACTATAGAGAAAATGTAATTTATACATATTAGCATCTATGGGCATAGTGCACATTACATAGTAGTAATAAATGCTACCACATCCCCTGTTTTTCTAAAGGGCCTTCGAAGTACTTCACAAATCCTCTCTCACTGATCCCCGCCCCATCCAAAATAAATGCACATGGTTATGGAATGAGGGATATGGGATTAAGTGTGATTTCATGTCTTGCCTTCCTGAACTTGTCACCTTATTTCTTTGCCCTTCTGAGCCTAGAAGTGCCAGGCTTGTGGTATACACTCAGCGTGTAGTTAAGAGATGGGAATGGATGAGCATGGTTTTAAAAGTGTACACATCCAGGAAAATTCACAATGGGAGGATCCTGAGCAAAAGTCTCAAAATTTTATTGTTTCCTCAGCTATTTTGAATGTAACCCTTCACTTTGAACAGAACTGTTTTAACTGTGTTGTGTGAACTAAAGCCATGCACCACCACTACTGGAGACATTCCCTAATGCATAGTTTGCATATGTGTAAGAATAGAACTTATACTAAAGTTGCCAATTAAACATTGTCATGAGACTTTGCAGTAAAAACTGAAGATGACATAATCGCTTCTGGATGACATCTGTCTCTTGAGCACACTCACAACTTGCTGATCTTTTAGCTTTGTTAGTTAGTTCTTCTTGAGAGTTCACTGGCCACTCCTGGGCAAGAGACAGGCAACCATATCCTGTGTCTAGCTCACAAGAAGGTTAACTGTGTGGGCTGCATTTGTCAGCTCCTCCAGGGTTTAACAATAGCACCCTTTATTCACCTTGGATGGAGGGAATAGATTAACCTTTAAAGTCAAGTTGTCTTACTTATATAAACAATGAAGTGGCAATTCTTTCTGCTGTCTTGAATGATGTGACATTGATTGTGGAAAACCTTCCTTCTTTGGCGACATGGTAAAGTGGAATTATAAAGGTCTGGCTTAATTTTGGATTGTGTGGATAATTCTTACACTTCAGCCTTAGTGAGTGGTTGAAATGTTCCAGCAGGCGTCCTGGTAGCAGTACACTCACGGGCACTGTTCTGTAGCTCCTGAGCTGAGGGTATATTGTTGTTAAGGGAGGAGACAAGCCTCTGGCTGTTTCTCACCCAGAAGAGACTACAATTGATGCCTTTGTTGTAGAAGAATGTTGTCCAGTTCTCTCCAGCTGCTCAACAGCACAAGCAGGAGGTTGAAAGATTGAATTATACCTTCAAAGTGAGTTAAATTATATGGTTCTGATAGTGGCCTTTGCCAAACCAGATTAATGCTTGCTTTATAGCACCAGTTTGCCCCTGAAAAAAAAAATGACAGCTGTTTCTCTCTCAAATCATTCATGGGACCAACATCAAGGCCATTCAGGCTGCATCAGTGGTACCATTGCTTCATGTAAAAGCATCTCATGGAAAGACCAAGTTCTTGGCTTATAGGAACTGACAGCTCTTGTCTTAATACCTGGGAGAAATGATAAGGTGACAGGAAAGAGCCACAGTGGTTTTCAAGTGTTTAGGGAGCAGATTCTACCAGGCAGAAACTGTTGGGTTTATTCATAGGACATTAAGATAAACAATTCAATTTCTATTCTGAATGCACATCTAAGATGCCTGCTTCATCCACCTCAGTGGATGGAGCCAGCTGAGCTACATCTGCTAAGACAGAGCAATACTCACACATCATTGGGTCCCAGCTTTCATTCTTGTTGTTCTGAGCTGGAGGCTTGGGTCTGGTACCATTTCATGCCACTGTGGTACTATCCTTTTTCTTCTGATTATCATTATTACTGTTATTATCAGTATATTGTCTTTTTACTCTCTCACAGGAGAGAAAACAAAGTTGGCCTCCCCTATTTTCATTCCCTTTTGACTTCTGACTTTGGGACTCTGGCTTAGGCCAATTTGTAGTTTTCAGAATAGTGTGGAGTGCAGATGCCAACTTTAGAGGAGTTTTTCACATTTCTCCCAAGTGTTTCAAGAAACCATATGTTAGTTTAGGCATTTACCATGTGGCTGCTTTTATGTTGGAATGTGAAGTAGAAAGGAGAGTCAGGTGAGCCAGTTAGCCTAGCCTGCATCAGTCTGTTGCCTAGTGTTAGGAACAGAGACAGATCTTGCCTCAACAAGATGCAAGATGAGAACTGTCATCTTGAGAGCTGTGTTCTGACCTCCATATACATACAGAATGTGCACTTCCCAAATAAAATAAAATGAGTCTAATAAATAACACATGCAAGGCTAGCTGTTGTCTCCTGTAGCTCCTCCATCTGTGGGATTCCGAGTACATGTGAAGGAGATGAGAATTATGATCAAAATCTTAATGTTCAGGTACCACAGTAGACATTTTCCGTACTTATTAGCAAACAGCTGGATGTGTTTCTCCATGAACTATACAGTTTACATGAAGCCAGAGATTTGAAAGCATGAGTTCCAGAGCACGGTGTTCTGCTGTCCTCTGGGTGTGGCTCTATCATCTGGGAGAGGAACATTAGCAAGAAGAGAAAAGGTCACACTACTTCTAGATCAGTATCCACCCAAGTTATTAAGTGGTTGAGGTAGGATTAAGTCATAGGCTCAGATCACAAAGCTTCTTTCGTACCAAATTGTGTTTTCTGATTTTCTTTTTTTTTTTTTTTTTTAATTATTACGTATTTTCCTCAATTACATTTAGAATGCTATCCCAAAAGTCCCCCATACCCTCCCTCCCACTTCCCTACCCTCCCACTCTCCCTTTTTGTCCCTGGCGTTTCCCTGTACTGGGGCATATAAAGTTTGCTTGTCCAATGGGCCTCTCTTTCCAGTGATGGCCGACTAGGCCATCTTTTGATGCATATGCAGCTAGAGTCAAGAGCTCAGGGGTACTGGTTAGTTCATAATGTTGTTCCACCTATAGGGTTGCAGTTCCCTTTAGCTCCTTGGGTGCTTTCTCTAGCTCCTCCATTGGGAGCACTGTGATCCATCCAATAGCTGACTGTGAGCATCCACTTCTGTGTTTGCTAGGCCCTGGCCTAGTCTCACAAGAGACAGCTATATCTGGGTCCTTTCAGCCAATGCTTGC
The DNA here is from genome assembly GCF_000001635.26 of Mus musculus. NCBI lineage: Eukaryota > Metazoa > Chordata > Mammalia > Rodentia > Muridae > Mus > Mus musculus. The sequence continues at coordinate 10,383,685 of NC_000069.6, forward strand.
TAGTGTATGCAATGGTGTCAGGGTTTGGAAGCTGATTATGGGGTGGATCCCTGGATATGGCAGTCTCTAGATGGTCCATCCTTTTGTCTCAGCTCCAAACTTTGTCTCTGTAACTCCTTCCATGGGTGATTATTTCCAATTCTAAGAAGGGGCAAAGTGGTGTTTTCTGATTTTCAAGAGTAATCTGTATAATCTGTAGATTTTTTTTTTTCCCCTAGAGCTAAGGACTGAACCCAGGGCCTTGTGCTTGCTAGCAAGCGCTCTACCACTGAGCTAAATCCCCAACCCGTGTAGGTTTTTAAAATAGTAAACATCATAATTATTAATGGGAACTTAAACATTTCATTTAAAATTTGGGGCCTTTGTATATTCCTTTTCCTGTTTGCCTGACTCTTCCTGTCCCATACAATGCCACAGCTTGCTAGTTTGCATTTGGGTAAATTTTAATATGCGCCATCTGAGGAATCACAAAACATGCTAAAGCCACTCATCTTGTTGCTACCAAGGTGTATTCTGAATTCAGATACAAATACAGCATCGGCATCGGTAGAGGGTGTGTGATCTTGTATCTTTTTTTTTTTTTAAAGATTTATTTATTTATTATATGTAAGTACACTGTAGCTGTCATCAGACACTCCAGAAGAGGGCATCAGATTTCGTTATGGATGGTTGTGAGCCACCATGTGGTTGCTGGGATTTGAACTCGGGACCTTCAGAAGAGCAGTCGGCGCTCTTAACCACTGAGCCATCTCGCCAGCCCCGTGATCTTGTATCTTTCTCTTAGATTCTGTTGCCTCCTCGGGGTGGAGGATTTCAGAGAGTGAGTGCTTGTGTTTGTTTTCCCTCAGTTCCCTGGTTCAGGCAGTTATGATGTTGTTGCTCCTCAGGCAGCCAGAGTGAAGGGAAAGAGCCGCATCAATCGCTGGTGAAAACCAAAAGGCCAAGGCTGTGAGAGTCTTCACAAGGAACGACCACTGAACACATAACAGAATCCATTGGATCCACAAAAGCACGTTGATCACAGCAGACTTAGGAGTGTTCCCCAGACATTTGCTGTGATACCTTACCCTTCCTTCTGAATGCACAAACTAGTTCACTTCTTTTGCCAAATCTGTTTCGTTATCATTTATCTACATATTATGTATTACACATATTGTACTGTTCTCTTCTTGTATTTTCCCAAATGCTTTGGCAAACTGGATGTTTAGAGCCTGTTTGGAGGGTGTCACAGGGTGTCATAGTCAAAAGGATCTTGTTTCTCTGAAGGCAGCGCTCCGTCCTCCCACCAGAGTGCCATCCAGCTGGTGAGCAGGACTCTACCAGCATCCATTTCACGCACATTCAGGTCAGGTGCAACCTTAGGGCCATCTCAGTTCAAATCAAGGTGTTCAGCTCAGAACTTTAAGTTCAGCCTCTGGTAGCTGCCCGCCTTTAAGTAAGTCACTTCACCTCTTTGGGTCTTGGTAAATTTGCCTTTAAGAAAACAAGGCTAGGTTTGACAACCATTAATTCCTTTCCTCTTGTAAAGATTGGCTTCCTTTTGATTGTATAGCTTTTCTTAATATATGTAACTGATGCTTTCTCCCAAATCCAGCACTGGCACAAATATTTCTGTGGCATATTTTCTGAATCTGAAAGTTGACTTCCCATCCTCTTACACTTGGAAGAAAGAATCTCAGGGTGTTTGAGAGAGAATAGCTGGTGTAGAGATTCGGCGACAGATGTTCCCCGTAAGTGTCGTTTACGGGGTGTTTACTGTGTCTTCAGGTTTCAGCAGTCCTTCGACCATGCATCATGCTTGGTCTGAGCCTCTTAAGTAAGTGTGGCAGTTCCTTCAGATACAAACCTTGTTTTCTTCCTGATTTAGCTGCCTTGCAGGCACTGAAAAGAAAGAAGAGGTTTGAGAAGCAGCTCACTCAGGTGGATGGCACCCTTTCCACCATCGAGTTCCAGCGAGAAGCGCTGGAGAACTCGCACACCAACACGGAGGTCTTACGGAACATGGGCTTCGCAGCCAAGGCCATGAAAGCGGTTCATGACAACATGTGAGTGACCCAGACTCCTTGTGCTTGATGCTGAGACGCGTCTTTGAAATTGTGTGGTGATTTTGGTAGGACTGGGTCACTGTTAGATGTATTGAATGGGATTTGCTCTTAGAGGCAGTTTCAAACTTAGAGTTACAATTAAAAAAAAAAATTGTTGAAAAAGAAAAAAAAAACTCCATAGAATCATGCTTCAGTATTTCTCAGTTCATTTCTGAAATTCAACTGTAATTCTATAATTTTAACAATGCCAACACCAGCGAAGGTGTTAGAACTGTAGAATAGCAGTTGCCAGACTGCTGGGTATCAGAATCATCTAAGGTGTTCAAGAACGAACATGCAGATACCTAGCCTCTCTGAATTAAGATGGATATTATTAGACCTTTTGTTTTTAACCAAACTCTCCAGGCCGAGACCGACACTTCCTTGTATTTGAAAACCAATGACATAAAATATTAATTACAGGGGCCAGGGTTTATAGTTGTCTGGTTGTAATCCCATTCCTACAGTTTCCTCGGCTGTAAGTAACCCTTGCTTACTTCCTCTGCTAGCTGTGAGATTCACTGAGATGCTAGGGAGACCTGGGACAGCTTCTGCTCCAGGCCGAGCACTGGGCAACAGCAGTCTGAGATCCCAGGTCTACATTCCCCACCGTTGCTTCTCTTCCCACTAACCAGCCTGGCCTGGTTTCTGAGTTGTAGGAATGGTTCAGAAACACTGTTATAAAAACAAGATAGAACATGGTCTACCCACTGAGACTTTTAAGCAAGTGCCGTGAACCTGGATCTGCCGCCTTCATTTGCTGAGGTTGTGGCCTCTGTGAGGGCATGCTGGGTCAAATCCTTCCAATTTAGTCCCCTCCCACACACTGTCTATGGGGGAACCTTCAAGGAGCGAACATCTCAGAGCTGCTCTGTTTAGTTGCTTCAGGAATGGCTGCTGAGAGCTGCCTTGTGATCTGAGTCATGGTGATCCTCAGCGAACTAAGGAGCAAAACACAGGCACTATGCATAGTTTACCACTTGCCTTTCCCAAATGGATCTACAAATCCTGTGAATCACAGTTACTTTATTTTGAGTGATTCTTGAAGGTAGAAGGTAATATTGAAAATGCATGTAATTGTACAGGATTACTAAAGTTTTGACATGTAAATTTTTTTTTTGAGTTGATGAATGTTGGATCGGGAATTTTTGCTATGGTGTCGAAGTGACTAAAGAGCATATGTGAAATTAGCTGGCTTTCGTATGGAATTAAGTCTAGATTTATAATTGTAGCATGAAATTCTAAAACCCCAACAAAATGCTTCCCAGGGACCTCAACAAAATTGATGACTTGATGCAAGATATCACAGAGCAGCAGGACATTGCCCAGGAAATCTCAGAAGCATTTTCTCAAAGGGTTCAGTTTGCCGATGGCTTCGATGAGGTAGGTGCAACACGGAGGAATGCAGAACTGTGGCTGCTCTGAAGGGCAGCTTCCTATCCCAGAGCAGGCGGTGTGCTTGCCGCTGAACAGCTAAATGATATTTATTGGAAGGGAGTTTTCAGGGAGGGAAATGAGGTGTTAGTAGCTGATTTCAAGGAAAGATGACTAGTTTGGGAAACAGCTTCTTAATTAGGTTTCCAGCTATTAAGGAAAAAGAAAACAGCCTGTGATTATGTAATGTTAGTGACTTTTAATGGCTGGAGTATAAATAGTCCCATTATGAGGGATCACGTGCTCTCACATCTGGCCAAACAGAGCAGCCGGTGTCCCTCTGTTGGCAGCAGATGGACTGGGCTCTGTGGCTGTTAAATTAGGAGTTAGGCTGCGTGTGTCTGTTCATTACTCAGTCTATAAACCAAGTCATTGTGTAATTGTGGAGTGGCATTATTTACACTCCCATTCCATTTGTATTAATCAGTCTCACAGTCCTGGAAGACTGTGGTTCCATTTGCTGGTGCCTACAATGAGAATGTTAGTGACTCCAATCAAGCTACACGTGTCCAGGATGAGGGCATTATTAGGCACAGTCCCAAGGGACAGAGTAGCCCAGCTTCCTGTTTCTAGGTCATATGGTAGGATGAGTCTAACAAGTCAAGATGTGGCCTATGGCATCTTAGAAAATGACAGTTTGGTGCTAGTAATGTAAAAAAAGTAGTATGGTGTGGATCTAGGGCTGGAGAGATGGCTCAGGGGTTCAGAAATCTTGTTACCTTTGCAGAGGACCTGGGTTCTGTTCCCAGCATTCAGAGTGGATCAAGATCCTCCATATTGCAAGTTCTATGGGATCTGATGCCCTCTTTCGACCTCTGCTGGCACCTGGCACAAATGTGCTACACATACATTTATGTAGGTAATACACATACGGTGTTGGCAAAATATGGCCTGTGAGTCAATCAGTCGTGGCTGTTTTTGTGTAGCCTCTAAGATGCTTTGCACTCTCTTGAACTATAGGAAATAAGAAAGAAGATCTAGTGATAGGGAGGTACCTGGCCTGCAAAGCCTAGACTTCTACTGTCTGGATGTAGATGTGTATGAGACTTCTGAGTTCAAGGTCAACCTTTGGCCACATAGTGAAGTCAAAGCAGACCTTAGATATATAGAGAGACTTCATCTCAAAACAATCATGTGCAAGATGCATGCACATGTGCATAAATTCAAGCATAGGCTCCCTTGATGTAGAGCATGCAGATTTACCCTTGCTCTGCCCAGGAATGAGATCTCAATAAATTTGTTGAGTGATGGATGAATAAATAATCAGATGGATATACAGTTATGATAGATCTTTTCTGATGGGTCCCTGCTGAAAGACTACGCTTCCCAGCTTCCCTTGAGAACTATGGGAGGGAATGTAACAAATGTGGTCTTTTCTGCCCCTATAAGGGGGCTACATCCCATCTTCTTCTGTAGGCATTTTGCCCATTTACATACCCGGATGACAAAGATGCCCCCTTGCTGTGAATAAACATGGTCCCCGCCTAAGGCAGACCTAGCCTTTCTCTCTGTTTTCTCTCTCCAGTTTCCATCTCTGACAGCCTATGACGTATAATGAAATTTTGTTTTGACTACTACTTCTGGCAGACTGATGTATGCTGGAGAGCTTCCCAGGTTAGGTAGGTGAGAGCCATCTCAGAGTAGGAAAGAGGCGACCCGCATCCTTAAGGTCTCAGCTGACGATAGTGTTCTGTAGGCGCAGGGTAGAAGATGCTTTACGATTAAGCCAGTCTTTGATAGATCACACTAATTCTGAAGTTTTCCTAACAAACACTTGGGCTGGGAACATAGTTCAGTGGTAGACTGCTTGTGTGGCATGATCTGCTGTGTCCCACCCTCCTGCACCGTGGACAAAGTCACCCGAACACACAATTTATGTTGACTTTGATGATTTGACAGAACTATGCTATTTTTTTTCTTTCTGTACAATATATGTTTTGGTATGCCTGTTTTATTTTCAATAGCATTAACTCAAATATAAATATTTATTTCCTCTAATTAAAGTTTCAGAAATTCTCAACAGGAGAGAAAAAACTGAGCATACTGGAAAACTAACAATCACGGTGTGAGTTTCCAGAACCTGAGGAGATTATATATTCAGCACAGGTTACTTAAGTAGCTGTTTACTGGAGTATTATAAGATTAACTACGACAAATTTGTACAACCCAAAGTATTCATTTCTAATCATTGCTCAGTGTTGCAAAAAAAGATTAGTTTTAAAATAAATATTCCGTTCCACTGGGTTCCCACATATCAATCGGGTAGCAGATGTTCTCCTTGTTGTGTTTAGGGAAACCCACCTCCTGAAACATTGGCTCTGTAATTCTTTTTTCTCCCGTGTTCAGGCTGAGCTTCTGGCAGAGCTTGAGGAATTGGAGCAGGAGGAATTAAATAAGAAGATGACAAGCCTGGAGCTTCCAAATGTGCCGTCCTCGTCCCTCCCAGCACAGCCCAGTAGGAAAGCCAGCATGCCCTCCTCCGTGCACCGGTCTCGAGCAGGTCTGTTCCCCACCCCACGACCCGTGCTCTCCTAGGTTCCCGAGACAGTAGGCGGGCCTGTTGCTTCAGTTCTTACTTGTGTCTGATTTTTGTAAGCAGACACATTTTATATGTAATGCCTACCTGCTTTCTCTGCTTAAAGTAGAATGACAACTAATGATTAATTACTGAGTGAGACTAATGCCTGTTTTTCTTCTCTTATGTTTTAGCATCTTCCAGGAGGGCAGAGGAAGATGATGACTTCAAACAACTAGCAGCTTGGGCCACTTAAAAGCTACAATGGAAAACACTTGACACCTAAATTATTGAACTACATATAAGACATAAATGCTTTTGCAAAGCTTAGAAATTAGCAGAGACCTGTTTTATATGAATTATTGTCTTTTAAGTAACAGTTAAGGGATAGTCAGAGATGGAAAGGGGCCCGTAGCATTATAGGAGACCCTTCCGGATTGATGTTGGTGGGGCTCGTCTGCCTGCTTTGTTACTGTGTTTCTAGATGTAGTTGTTGTTTTTTGTATATATACATTGAAAGCAAAGTGAATTTTACTGACATTTCATACATATTCCAGTTTATACACCATCCCGAGGAATACCTGGGTAACTGGGGGGGGGGGGGGGAATGTCTATGCAAATACGAGGCAGCTGTGTGCATCCAGGTCATGCAGAGTAAAAATAAATACATGGCTAGAACAGACTTGTTCTAGTGAGTCTATGTATTCAGAGTTTCAGTTGAGTTTCACAGCTGAGAATCTTTAGGGAGCTTTACTCTAATTGATGTTTATTATGCCGGTTGAGCTTTGAGTGGAGCAATGGATGAATCTCCCGAAATACCTGAAAGCAGTAACAGCGTAGTGTGCTGAGCGGTGCTCCCGGGGGTGTGGTTAGCCACTCAGGGAGCTGAGTGAGCACTTGTGGGCGGTGCTCCCCAGGGTGTGGTCAGGAAGCTGAGTGAGCACTTGGGGGCGGTGCTCCAGGGGGTGTGGTCAGGAAGCTGAGTGAGCACTTGGGAGTGGTGCTCCCGGGGGTGTGGTCAGGAAGCTGAGTGAGCTCTTGGGGGCGGTGTTCCCGGGGGTGTGGTCAGGAAGCTGAGTGAACACTTGGGGGCTGTTCCCAACACTGCTTATTCTCTTCTGCTTTCTGTTCTCTTGCACTTTAAAAGAAACAAAACAAAACAAAATCCAAACACTTCACAGCTTGCACTTTGTAAGTATATTAAAATACTGGCAATTAGAAATATATCTTGAGTAAAATTTTGCCCATGATTATCTTTAAATGAAAATAAATGATAAAATTAGGTGTCACTCGTGCCATATCACAGCAGTGAAATGACAAATCCCATGCTGTGTGATGCTCTGGTGTTCCCTCCACCCATTTGAACAGTCCCATGGATTGATTGGGAAGAGTCCCTGGCGTCACCTATGCAGTCTCTGACCCCTTGTTTCCGGTTTGGAAGTCTGAGTGTTAGAGTGGATGACCCCATGGCTGCCATTCTGCCACAGGTGCTTGGCACTGGCTGTTTGTCTTGGCATTCTTTCTGCCCTGCAGGGCATACATACTCTAGTTTCTGGCTAACATTTTCCAGCCTAATTAGATCTCAACTGCATGCTTGTTTCTTTTTGTTTTGTTTGTTTGTTGGTTTGTTTTGCATCCTGCTTGCTCTGTGGCTTGTTTGTGTGTTTGTTTTTCATGCTCTCTTTCCTGTGTAAGGTTAGCTGTGTGAAAGAGAGCATGGTAAGGTCAGGGGTGAGACCACATGTCTTTAATAGTCTATTTCCAGGGCTCTTCAAAATCTCGTATGTCCAGCAGGCAGTCAGTCTGTCAATACGTCCTCAATGCACATCGACTGACTGACTGATGAGGTTTACCTTCTGCCCTTAAACAATGAGAAGACTGGACCCTGCCTGTGAAGCAGTGATACAGGAGTAAAGCAACAGGATTTAGACATCACTGGACAGTGATGCCCGAGAGAAGGGAGAGCCATGTGGTGAACATGCCTAGTGTCCTGGCTTTACAAGGGGAACTGGACAGAGTCAGGTGGTCTTGGTGAGTTTATTTTTGTGGGGAAGTGTCCTAGACTGTTATGGAGACAGAGACAGGTGTGTGTGAACACAAAGGAGTGATCTGTAGTGTGAATGTTTGAGTGTCCCCCAGCTCACATTTGCAATACTACCTCAATGATGATGGGGGTTTTAGTTAGGGTTTACTGTTGTGAACAGTCACCATGACCACCCCAACTCTTATAAGGACTACATTTAATTGAGGCTGTCTTATAGATTCAGAGGTTCAGTCCATTATCATCAAGGCGGGAACATGGCAGTGTCCAGGCAGGCATAGCTCGGGAGGAGCTGAGAGTTCATCTGAAGGCCTCTAGGAGAAGATTGACTTCAGGCAGCTAGGAGGAGGATCCCCCACACTGTCACACTTCCTCCAACAAGGACAGACTAACTCCAACAAGGCCACACCTCCTAATAGTGTCCCTCCCTGGTCCAAGCTTATTCAAACCACCAAAATGGGTTTAGGCAGTTGGTCCTTTAAGGATGTGCTTGGGTCACAAGAGCAGGACCTCTGGGGTGGGAATAGTGATGGAATTTGAACTTGAAGGAGTTTGTTCATAAGCTTTCTCCATGCAAGAAGATGGCCAGACGGTAGTCTCTGACCCAGTGTGAGTCCTCCTCAGGCTTGCTGACTGAGGAATACGTTCTTGACATTTGTAGGGTTTAGGACAATGACATGGAAGCTCAGTCTACCAGAATAAAGCACATGGGTAGAGAGGTCCCTTCAAGGCTGGATCTGCAAACACGCCTGAGGGAAGGACTGGCTAAAGGAACCAACTGCTGGGGACATGTGGACAGACCATCTCCACAGGTCACAGTGCCTGTTCCTCATCTCCAGTTCCCAGGATGGAGAGATTTCTTAACCATGGCAGAATCTGGTTGAATCCTTAGGGCAGGAGGCCAAATTCCACCTATATTGAAAACTATTCTAGTTCTATCCTAAGAAGCTCAAAAGCAAACCTCAGAGCATCCAATGGTCCTAACACATTTAAACAGCCACCAGAGGGTTAAACACTAGTAACTGAAAGAACACCATGATACCCAATAGCATGAAATTCTCAATCATTCAGCATTCAGATATGTGAAAAATTAGGAAACAAAATTAAATTAAAAAATAAAGAAAAAGTAGGAACAGACTAAGAATCGGCGTGGGTAATAGAAGGCAAGAGTTTTGAAGTAGCTCTTACACGTACATTTCATATGATTTACACAACATATATCTGCATGTTAGAGAAAGAAGAACAATGTATATCTGGGCTAAGGAGACGATGTCCTTAAAAATTACCCAAGCTGAAATGCTAGACATTAAACCGACAGCAACTGGGGGTGGGGAGCAGGAGGAAGACTACCTCAAACAGCCACTAATTTCAACAATTGAGACAATTAAAGGTTTAGTATTGAATTGGCTTGATATTTTGATGATTATTTATAGCTGTTGGAAATAAAAATTAATTATTAAATAAAAATGTGTTTATTTCTAACAACAACAACAACAAAGATTGCCACTGGTGGTATTAACAACAGCTAAGTCATTGCAGAAGAAACGAGGTGTCTAAGTGGAGCACAGCAAGAGATCTGACTGCAAACAGACAAAGAACAAGAAGAGACTGGGGAAATCAGAAAGAACCGAGAAAGAGCGCATAGCAGGATCATATCAAGTCTCCTAGCAATGGGAGTCCTAGCCTGCTGTGGATGGGCCAGATAAGTGAGTTAGGGGAACCAGACAAAACATTTCTGGAAGAAATAATGGTCGAATTTAAAATTTGACAAAAGGATAAAGTTATAGCTTAACAAGATTCAGCATAACTGTCAGTCTGTTTTCTGCTGCTTTTACAATACCTGAGACTGGATAAATCACAAAAGACCTAATTTGACTTACAGTTTTCCAGACCGGGAAGTCCACATGCATAGTGCTGACTCTGGTGAGGGCTTCTTGCTGCATAGCAACCCTGGCGAGCCAGTGTGGGGCTAGGAGTGTGGCTAAGTGGGCTCCCTCTTCTTAGTCTGTCATCCTAATGACCTCCTAGAGCTCCTGCCTCTGCATATGACTAGCATGCGCATCTGAGAATGTTCTCCTACTGGGTGTGAACTTTTAAGGGACCCATCTAAACCACAGCAATAGCTCAAGCAGAAACAAAGTGTAGCCATTTAAAAATATCAAGCCTCAAGAGTAAGTTAGGAGATGCTTTGCGTTGTCTTCTTCCTGATTGAGCACAGGACCCACATGCCTGGCCTGACGGGGCGGCTAGCGTTCTGGGGCTACAGAGTCTCCACCAGACCTGGGAAAGGAGCTTGTTTAGCTTTTATTATGTTTAATTTTAATTAAAAACTTTATCCATACATTTATTAGAAACACTGTAGTATTTAAATAACTAGATTCTGCTTTATATATATATTCTCTATGTCTGTCTGTCTTTCTGCTTACCTAGTTTCCTCTGCCTGAGGTTTTGAGTCAGAGCTTCACTGTGCAGCACATGAGTTTGTTTTATACCTCTGGCTGACCTTCATTCATCTTGCTTTGGCCTCTGAAGCCCTAGAATTACAGGGCTGCATTGCTAGGCCAAACATTTGTGGCAGAAATTTACAGCTGATCTGAGATGCACTCTAAATGTAAACTACCCCCTGGATTTCAAAGACTTGGTGTAGGGAACTGTAAAATATTTCATTAATAATTGTGAAGTGGAAACTTCTGGTTTCTTTGGAAAGTCAGTTGGGTCAGATGGTGTTTTGCTGCGGCAGAGACGTGCAGGAGTGTTTTCCTGAAGTGGGCAAAGGTGAAAGGATGCTCTCTGCTAATGCCACATGTGTTAGTTCACCTTACATTGCGTTGCTGAGCTCTGCTTGTTGTGACTTCGTGGAACGAAATGCACCAAAAACCTGGTGTTTCTCTGGCAGCTTCTTGCTCCTTCCAGGGACTTGGACCGATTGGCAGAATGATGTCAGCCGATACAGGCTCTTGTGGAGTTTTTCTAGGCAAGACTCACCCACTGAGGCAACACATGTGCTGAGGCAAAACCTGTGGAGGACTTGTGATGTTTGGAGGGATATAAATAGGACTCAGTGAACTGTGAACAGAGGCTTGCTTGCTTGCATAGATAGCTTGGCAACGCTTCCTTGGTCTCAATTCTTCGCTGATCTTCACGTGGTTGAGAGAGACACAGCAAAGAACTTCTCCTGGTGTCTCTGTTGGTGTCTCATGCTGATTTGGTGGAGGCCTGGCTGTGTGGCGTTTGCTATTCTGACAGTACTGAACTGGACTGCTGGTCTAGTCGTGAAGTGTTTGAGTGGATCGAGCCGCCGCCGCCGCCGATTTCTATGAGCTGAACTGCTGACTTCCTAACAACACAGACTGGAGTTGCTCCAAAGAACAGTTTCTAAACAGTCCACTTCCTCCGTATCCTAATAATGTTTGTTTTCCACGACTTATGATGGGTGGTGGGCTAGAAGGGACGTTAAAGCATTTAAGAACCCCTATTAAAAGTAGGGTTTGAGAAAAAATTAAAGCCTATATAATTGTATATTGACCATATGTACAAATATTATTTTAAATTCATTGCATTAAACAAAACACATTATTGGAAATGTATCCTATTTCTTTTTCTTTTTTATGTTTCAAAGTGTTTTTTTAAGTTACTTTATGTTTTGAACTTTGTTTGTGCACATTGGAGTCTTCCTGCATGTGTGACGGTGACAGGTGCTCTGGAACTGGAGTTTTAGACACTTGCCAGCCACCATGTGGGTGCTGAGGGTTGAATCTGAGTCTTCTGCAAGAGCAGCCAGGGCTTTTAATTTAAAACTATGAATACCACCAAATCAGGTGTTATTATATTTCTATTGGTTAGCTCTGGGCCAGACCAGCTCCTCTCTGTCACTGAAGCTTCGGGTAATGTATGAGCTGAGTCACTAAAATGCCAAAGTACAACAACAAAAATGTTTCTCTTTTTAAACTATAAATGATATCACTCCGAAAAGAAACAAAAGTACTTTGAAATGAATCCTAGTGCTGCCCCCTGTTGACATTTTGGAGTGGTGCAAACAAGGCAGACTACCCGAAATCTAAGTGCTGAGGTTATGATAGGCTACTGTGGCAAATCGTTCTCAGCCTAGAAAAACTGTCACAAAGTCACACATTCTGGGATGTTCACCAAAGCTATGCCATCACCGTATCAGGGATCGAAGTGGGAGACCTCAGGCTTTGTTCTTGTGTCTTGTAAGATATTCATCCAAGATAGTATAAAAACAAGCCCAGGCTAGTGATGAGAGTCAAGGGAAATGAATGCTCTGTGTAAATGGAAGAATTGCCCCGAAGCAGAGAGGCCTTGAGACTCGGGGCAACCACAGCTGAGACACTTCTTTCTCAGGGTGGTCAACTGCAGGGAACAAGACTGCTATTATTTGAGCAGGTGTTCTCTTCAGGAGTCATATTCCAGGGTCAGACCTTGAACTGGCCTACATGACTCATATATGTACCCCTGGGCCAGCCATCTAGATCCTCCAGAATGGAAAAGCAAGATGGGGGTGGGGAGGGTGATAAAGTCCTGTAACCAAGGTGATCTTGACTTGCCAAAGAGGGAACTCCTGCCCATGGAAAACTTCATTCTGCCTGCCACCATTGATGTCCAGTCTACAGTGGGGAACAGCTCAACCCTAATTGTAATATTTTCTTCCTTGGAGGACATAAACAGAGCATTGGTTTACTTAGTGGAAACTGAAGTAGCAAAGAATTTAAACTTCACAATGGCATCTGTCTTACTAAACAAATTAGATAGTATGGTAAAGCTAGCAAGCCTAGCAAGAATAAGATAAACAAATCATAAAGATGCAACGACTAGTAAGGAACCATTACTTTACAGCTCCAGGACATTAACAGATGACGCGTTATTCAATTTCTGTCTTGTCTCTCTCTCTCTACTTTCTTTCTCCCATCTCCTTAATTTAAGACAGACGTTAATGGTTCTGTGGAAGGAAGTGCTCCTTAAAATAGCTGGAGTCCTTCCCCATCTTCAGACTCATATCATTTACTTTTTGGCTCACTAGAAGTTTTATTGCCTATATACAGAACACTTGAGCTATTTTTCAGAAGAAAACAAGCCGGGAACCCTGAGGACTGTGAAGCTAGGGCAGTGGAGCACTGCTCAGAAGACACACACTCCAGCTTCGAGCACGACGAGGACGAGGAGACACACACTCCAGCTCCGAGCACATAGGGATGGATCCTCAGACGAGGAAGGCTGCAAGGGTGCACACACACTATGAAAGGCTAGAGATACGTCTTCTATGATGCGGGGGAGTAGCTGGTCCCTTTGGAAGCAGGGCAATTCATTTCGGCCTCTCTGTGGGATCGGATGTATGTGTGTAGTTATTGTTTTGTTACAGAATACCACCTCATCCTCATGTTGATTTCTATGGTCTCTGTTACCTGTGGATGACTACCACGTGAACACATAAATCAGTGGAATTGTAAGTTACATGCTGGTCCTAATCTGCCTTGTGCATCTGGGCATGTGATGTGTGCATGTCCTGTGTGTACACACCATATATGCTACCGGCTTAACAGCTAACTGGTGGTCTTAACCATCAGATTACCACAGTATTACAGTGCTTGTGACCAAGTAACCCTTATTTTACCTGATAATCATTAAAAGAGGAAATATCGAGGCACATGTAATTTTATTGTATTATATTGTTGGAATTACTCAATTATGTCCTTTCTGTGCCTATTATACAAACTATATGTGTGTGTATGTATGTGTATATGTGTGTTTCAGCATAAATATACATAAGGGGAGATGGGGTATGTACAGGGCTCCGCCTATGACTTCAGATGTCCTTTAAAGACTGTGAGCCATAGTCCTTGCAGACCTGTGTACATGTGATATGTTTAAACACAGATTGCATAGACACTAGATTGCTCTGCGTGCCTTTGGGCATGGTTCTGAAAACCTCCTTGCTCTTTATGCTATTTTGTTGTGTTTTCTGGCCCTAACTCTTGCTTTTCCTTTTCTTGGCTTGCTAATGAGAAGTTACCACATTCGCCATAGTTTCATTGCTCTTTTGAAGCTTCCACAGTTCTGACTTTAGGTTATACCTTGTTATGACCCTCTTACAGCCATGGCATTTGGAAACCCTATGCCTGAGCTATAAAACCTCATCTTCCCATCTTCAATGCTGGTCTATTAAACCCCTCATTGCGGAAGACAGCCTATGTAACTAATAAAGCTTGATTTAATTGGTTTGTCCATGGTTTGTGTCAGTGGTCTTTCTCCTCAAATCTGTGGGAATAACAAGGTAACTGGGAAAAGAAGCCCAGATAGGTATGAGAGGAAAACTATATGAGTTTAGGTAAGAAACAGTAAATAGGATGCGATAGGAGAGGCACAGAAATACAACAGTCGAAACTTAATCCATCAATACAAGAGCTTGAAAAGTTAGTTATGCCAAAGCAAGGCTGACAAAATAAAAATAAGAGGATTCCTCCTGGCCTTCCTTCCCTTGAGAGGTGTTCCAGAGCAAATGCTGTTGTTGGTGCTTCTAATCCAAACCTGTTAGATTAGATTCCCTACCTGTATGGTGTGTCAGACGGGATCCTGTTGGATGGGATTTCTGCCCAGAAGTGAGTGGGGTCAGCCCTCCCTCAAGTTATTTAGCCTTCAACTCGAGTGCTGCTCCAAGATAATTTCATCCATCTTCTTTCTATGCTGGATGGTCAGCCACTCCTTACAGGAGTTTCAACTTCCGGTTCTCTAGGTAGCCAGCCCCACCAGCCCCACGTTCTTATCTACCTTTTGGGCTGGATGTCTTCCCAGTACTTGAGCTGTCAGTGGGGAGGTCACGTGGTTCTGCCGTGTTTGTTTGTTTGTTTGTTTGTTTGTTTTTCCGGGCCTCTGGGCTGTGCCTCCTGCAGAACCACTTTAATTGCAGTTTCAGGATTTTCACCGTCTTTCCCCCAGCGTAACTGTTAAGACAAGTGATGTGGGCTGGCAGACACCCTGTGATTCATGAAGCACGTGACTCCTCTTTCCAAAATTGTGATTCTGCTGTATTCACTTCTGGAAACTTTCCCTTTCTGGTTTGTGTGTAAATCCAGCCCACAGGAGTGAAGATCTTCCCTTCCCGGTGGCTTTCTTCAGTGCGGTGTGTCCATAGCGTTCTTATTCTCCGTGTTGTCCCTTTCACACTTAGTCTCTTTTATGTTTCGCAGACTCACACCCTCTTTCGTGAGCAGGCCAAGTGTTTTCTTTGCATTTGTGGGGGTGGGAGCTGCGGTGACTGGATTGGGGGTCACCATAGTAACAAACCTCTAGGCAAATCTTCGTGGGAGTTTCTAGATTAGGTTACAGACGTGGGAAGACCCGCTCTAATCATGGGCAGCACAGTCTCATGGAAGCGCGACTAAGTAAGTGAGCTGGGCAGCAGCTATTGTCTGCCAGTTTGCCAGGGTGTCAGCATGCAGCTGTTCCTAGCTCCTGCCACAAGACCATCCCCACCACGACTGGGCACCTCCAGACTACGAGCCAAAGCAATTCATCCCTAAGTTGATTTTGTCATGTTTTGTGAGACAAGGAGCTAAAACAGTATGGAGAAATGCTGTGTGTCTATGCTTTCCATCTCTGTTTACCTGAAGACACCGGACTGGTTTTGTTGTTTGTTTGCTTTTTAATGAGAGATTTTTTTCAATTACTTCCGTTACATTACACATGATTGTTCAAGTTTTATAATTTTTTAGTTAATATTGAAAGGTTGTAAGTATTCAGGCTTTTTTTTCCAGGATTTGTTTTAAAGAATATGTTTTTTTGTTTTTGATTTTTAGTTTATAGTAGCTCCGTTTGATCCTCTTTATTATTTCTGTAATGGTAATGTCTCTGTTTCGACTCTGCTTGGTTTGTTTGATTGCATATAGGGGTTTTCCCCCATATAATATATTCAGGTGATGGTTTTTTCTCCTCTCCTCCGGATTCACCCTTTTTTGTCTCTCATAAGAAAATAAACAAGATTCTAAGGGATAATGATAAAACATATAAGATAATAAGATAAAATAAAGCCAAGCACATCAGAATGGTAAAGAGAAGAAATTGCCAAGAGAGTCTCAGTAAATGAAAGCCACTGTTGAAATTCTTTGAGAAGAAAATGGACTGAATGAATACTGGTTTAGCTGCTTCCATTTGTAGCTGGCATAGTCAGTCAGTCGTCTAAGATAAGTCCTGGGATGCATCTCCCCGAGGTCAGGCAAGTTCATCAAGTATGAGCTGCTCAGTCATCTGAAACCTGGGGGATCTTAATCTTAGGTAGGCTGATTCTCTGTTGGGAGGGAGTTCTTTGCAGAATGTCATCTTATGCTGTTATCCACAGTAGCCACCAGGAGGCACTCTAAGCCCATCATAAATGCTTAGGAAGGCGCACTGACTAAAATCTGTCTCCAATTGTGGGAAATTGAGAACAGGTTGTATTTTATTAATTGGATTGTAAATGAAAATAGTCGTTTCAAAACGAGGCAATAGGGCGGATCATATAGTTTAACGGAGACTCTGAGAAACTACGGCCTTTGAGGTGGCTTTTGTTTGCCCTTTTTCATGACCGCGAACTGCTGGGGTCATGCTACAGGTGGCAATGGCACTTGAGAGTGCGTCCCCAACTTTTACTACATATGGCTGTGCCTGCAGTAGCCGGAATACGATGCCTATGCTTAGGGGATAATCTATGGAAGACTAAGAAACCTTGATTAGATTCGAGCTTACTGTAACCAGTAGCCTTAGATGCCAGGGCTCTGGCTCCTCTTCACAGAAGAGGCAGGACCTCGTAACTCTAGACTTGGGTAAGAGAACTACTGCCTACCTTACAGGAAGGATATAGGCATTGCACTGTATCCCACAGTCTTGCCTTTAATCCTTGAAAGAATCCACTTAGGTGAGCATCCATTGTCCACTCCTGTAAGCAGATATTCAGAAAAGCTCCGTTCTGGATTGTGAATGGCTGAGATTGAGGCTCTGTATGTTTCCAGTTGCTGACAAACCGATCGTCACAGGATGGAGAGGCTTGCAATGAAACACTTTTAAATCCTATAGGCCATAAATAATTCAAACACTCAAGGGTCTCAGAAGGCTACAATGAAGGCGTGAGTAAAGCTACGATCCAGTCTTCTGGTCTTCAAAGCCACCACGTTGCAGCTCATTATCATAGCCAAGAGGTGGCGCTCTGCTTCAAACAGGTTACACAGGGCTACCCAGACAACCACAGATAGTCTTTTCATTCCAAGGTCTTTCATTTCATTACATCAGAAAAGCCATTCAAAAAGGATAAGGACATTTGGGAGCTAAGTTGACACATCACTTGCTCTCTGAGTCAGTTCATGTATAATTCTGTTCGGTTTTTTTGAGCTGCCTGACTGTGTGTGTGTGTGTGTGTGTGGCTTACTTCTTGTCATTAATTACAGCATGAAACAACCTGTATACAAATATCTCTGAGCCTCTCTAAGCGTGGATTACTAATGAACTCCTAGTGTGTGCCAGGCATCCTACTAGGTGGTAGCTGTGCAGTGGTAAAAAGCCAGGCTCTTCTCTCTCCACAAAGTGAAATGAGGGAAGTCACGGAAAACAGATGGGTGAAACAGAGTTGTCACACTGGCCCTGTGGGAGAAGAGTTTAAAACAACATTCTGTGAATGCTTGAGCAGCCACGAATTCCATGAGACCTTTTTCTTTTCACTATGGATTCTATGATGAGGGGAAGTACACTCTGTCCAGAGCGGAGGGGACCACACTAAATCAGCATGACCAATGGCTGCTATGGTTCTGTCTGAGTGCCAGAGGCCTGGACTGCACTGAACTTGCCTAGGATGATGGCATTAAAGTGTGATTCAAAACACTCAAAATTTAGTCTACAAAATAGACATGAGTCCAGGGATCAGGGACAAGATGGAGAACTCTGTCTCTGATGAAAGTGCATTTCAAAGATTACAGGGATGACCCAATGTGGTGGTTTGAAGAGGTTTGGCCCCAATAGACTCACATATTTGGATTCTTGGCCATAGAGAGTGGCACTATTAGGAGGCTTGGCCTTGTTGGAGGAGGCATGTCACTGTGTTGATGGTCTTTGAGGATTCCTATGCCCAGGCTCCATCCAGTTTGGAAGACAGCCTTATTCTGATGTGTTTGGATCAAGATATAGAACTCTAGGTTCCTCCAGCACCATGTCTGCCTGTATGCCACCATGCTTCCTGCCATTTTACAAATGAAGAAAATGGGCAAAACATCTGAACTGTAAGCCAGCCCCAGTTAAATGTTAGCCTTTGTAAGAGTTGCCTTGGCCATGGTGTCTGTTCACAGCAATGAAAACCCTAACTAAGCCACCAACCGTCCATGAAAGCTTCACAGACATAACCAAATGCAAGACAGACTCTGTGGGAACATAGCCTCATGGGGTCGTCAAGGAGCCTTGCTTTCTGTAGCCTGTCTCTTTCTCTCTGTCCTCACCTCACGTTCCTAGTTTGAGGCTTCATTGGTAAAATGAGCAGTTTGGAGTGGGACGGTTAGGTCTATTTTTGAGTCAGACATTCAATATGTAGTCCAGGCTGGCCACAAGCTTGGATGAGTACAAGGCAAGCTGGTAAGTAGGTTGCAAGAGGCCGGAACATGGTACTATAATGTTAGCTTCCTAGACACTCTGGGAAGGACAGCCCAGATGGGAAAACACAGGTTTAGAGTTAAGGGCTGGTGACAGTCATTGACATGCAGAGAAGACTGGAGAAGTATTAGTGTCATTGTAACTCATGTCAAACACATGGCCTGCCACACAGCCCAGCTAGCGATCTTTGTGGATTACAGATTAAACTGTATTGTATTATGGAGCTAGCTAGCTAGATGGCTCAGCAGGTAAAGTGCTTGCTGTGCACGTGTGAGAACCTGCATTAAAATACCTACAGCCCACCGGAAGCAGGCTGTGGTGCGCAACTGTAATCTCAGCGTTCCAGTGCTGAGGTAGACCAAGGCAGGAGATTCTCTGGGAGTTTGTCAGGCAGCTGGCCTGGCACACGTAGCATGTATAACAGAAAGATTCTGTCTCAGACAGGGTGGGTGAGAGCTGACAGGTGAGGTTGTCTTGGGACCTCGACGTGTGAGTCGTGCACGTGCACACACTCACACACACACACACACACACACACACACACACACACACCTGTACTCACACAGGAACCAGAACACATGCCCGTGAACACAATGTTCTGTTGTCCCACGTTTCCAGAACTCCAGGGAAAAAGGCAGAGATGTCAGGAGAGGGAAATGGGCAGGGATTCTTATTCATAATTCAAATGACTGCTCTAAAGGAGCGCCCTCCCATTTTAGCAGAAGCTGGTGAAGAACAAATGTGGAAATGTGGTTAGAAGGCCTCTAGCAGGCCCACACAAGGCGACCACTGACCTGAGCAAGGCAAGCAAGGTGTCAAGGTTTTGCCTCTTCCCCTTCGCCCCTTGCTGTACTCTTAGATTGCACCCCTAAATCAAGCCTGTAAGGTCTACTCACTTATCTGGCCACTGACTCACTTCTGAGACTGATCACCAAGATCCAACTATCAAAACATCACGGTCCAGCAAACAAAATTCATTATTTTGACTAACGTGATTAAAATACCCAACCAGAACTTACCGTCCTGTCAAGCTCATTCTAAGACAGACCTCCCCCTTTCCCTATTCATATGAACATATGCAAAGCTATTTAATGTTTCTATGTGACTCAGACTCAGTCACCTTGCCTCTTTGCTCTGCTTAGTAAAGGATCTCTTTGCGTCTGGTTTGTACTGGGGATGTGGTGTTTGTGTGTGGTCTGTGCCTAATCAGGGTTCCAGAGGGGAGCACTTGGAAGTATGTGGTGTCTTCAGGATTCAAACAATGTTCACTTTCCACCATCTTCAATTAAAACCTCTGTAGTTATATGAGGAACCAGTACGCATGGCTTTATCACGGTAACCATTTTGTGCTTGGAGAATCGAGGAGTGCCTTTTATGTATGGTATCTTTGTCTTGACAGCAAACAAACTCTCCATTATTCCTTTGACACAGAAAGATGGGACTGAGCCAAAAGGAACAGAAAGCTTCCAAGAAAAACTTAAAGGACTCTGAAACTTGATCCTGAATAGGTCAACTTTTATTTTTTGCGTTCTTTGTGCTCATAAATAATACCTTTGCAAGTCTGATACATTTATATGGAAAGTTTTATTTTTAATTTTCAGTGCTTATAAAAACAAATCATAAGCATCATATAATCCAAAATGAAGGTGGAAATTTGGGAATTCTTTGGCTGTGTCTAATCATTATTTACCTACAGAGCGTGCATTAGAAGAAAATATTGCTTGAGGTAGGGATGTGTTCAGAAAACTAGAGAAACAGGAATGGGCTAGTATGGCCTGTGAATCTGAGGAGTGACGGGAGGTGACGGAGGAAAGGTCAAGCTCCCGTTTATTGTCAGTTGGGTCCTTTAAAAACTTTCCTGATGAAGTCTGAGGTTCTAGCATCTTTAAGCAGGCTCATGGAGGTAGAATGTGTGTGACTCATCACTGCAGGTTCCCTTTGCCTGGCTCCTGACTCCCAGGGACCTGCTATCTTCTTAGCACAGTGTCGCAAGCTCTGGGGAAGTACTAATCTCAGAGGAGAATACCATCTTTACCCAACACAGGATGTATCACTCGGTTCCTGGGGCAGTGATACTGGGTCCTGAGACTACTGTACGGATTATAAACATTCTGTTGGGCACTTTGGACACTCTGTCCAAGTCCTCCTTTTCACATGAATATCGATGCTCAGAAAAGCGAATGAACCTGCTTCAGTTGGTAAGAAGCAGAATCTAAATGTAAGCATAGGTCTTTACAATTTTAAGTGCATTCTTAACTAGAATAGATGAAGAGGTAGGATTGAGCATGGCAGGCTCTAGGGCTCTAAGACCTATTTCAAACTCAGAAACATTTTTCAGATACAAAGTGCTGGGGGACATAAACACAACTGTTTGGACAAACCCTGTGTTTAAGTATTCATGTAGTAAGGTCAGCCCTTGGGTGAGCAGTTGCCATCCAGCTGAAAAATGAAAGACAGTTCTCAGTGTCTTAGTATATGTCTTTCAGCGTGAGCAACAAAGATCTTGCTTTGGCTCTAAACTTGCTCATCTATTGTTGGACAATGGTTTTGTGCACTGTGTATTCAGATACTGATTGCTCTTCCCAGACATCTGATTGCAGTCTGGAGGATAGCACGGTCAAGCATCTCTGGTCTGAATGTTATGCACGGATTGTTTTCCCTCACCTTTGATCGGCTAATAAAGAGCTGATCAGCCAATAGCTGGGCAGAAGATGGTAAGGCTGGACTTCCAATCTCAGGCTGGAGATCCCAAGAGTAGGGAGTAGAGGAGAAGGAGAGAGGCACGGAGAGACCATGTGGATGGACTAGGAGGATTCGCCCTGAGGTGTCAATGAGAGAGTGGGAATGAGGATACACATGGATCAGAGCAAGCTAAGGCAAGACCGGGTGGCAAGTAGTGGTGCATTTGGTTGCAAGGTAGCAGTCTAGTTAGATTAGGATAGCCCAGAACCTGGACAGCTTAGTGCCAGCAGCTTATTAGTAGAAATACCAGGTCCCTGTGTCTGTCCTTGGGAGCTAAAACAGACTAGAGTGGGAGTGCGGTTATTTAGGAGCAAAAGGGGTGTAAGATAACCCCCAAGAATTACATTTACAACATATTATAAAAACAACCCTCCAATATCCTATCAAATGTCAAAGACATATTTGAAGAACAGAGGCTTGGCATATGGGAAACACAAGTCTAGCAGACCTGGCTTAGCTGTGGCTGCCCTGGCTTAGCTGTGGCTGCCCTTGTTCCCTGCTAACTTTCCTGTCACCTGAGAGTCCACACTCGACATTTTCTCCCTTTATGTAACTGACCATTTAGTTAATTCAAGTACAGGTGAGTTTATATTTCTTCCTTTGTCAGCAACTCACAGAAAATATTTTTCTATTTTATGCTAGCTGATAACACACACTTGTAACCCTAGATCATAGGAGTCAGGGGCAGGAGACTCACCACAGGCTTTAGGCCAGTTGGGTCTACATAGAGTTCTGGAGCAGCCCAGGCTATGTAGTGAGACTCTGTTTCAAAAACAGCAAATATCAGAGCTAGTGATGATAGACTAAGCAGCCGAACAGTCTCCATATGTATAGCAGACAGGCCCTCGGGGTTGTGATGGCCTTGCCCAGTCTAATGGCACATCCAGTGGGAAAGTAGAGCCAGAGGTTTCTTTGTTTCTATGACTTTGACATACAATCACCCAATATACATTGCAAGGACCACTAGCCCTGATCAAATCTCCCAGTCCACAGAGGATTCAGGCAGCTCTGTCTGCATGTATTTGTCTCCTCAGGAGTCAATCTACTGCCATACTTATTGGTGCACTTAGCTTAGGTGGTGAGCTGTCCAGTTACAGCAGTTTCCAAGCCCCTTTCAATGCTCTGTATTTGGGCTGAGTCACTCTGAAATTCATCAAATTCTTCTCCAGTATCCACTTACCTTTCAGCTTCAACTAAACTATTTCCTGCAGGCCTCATCTTTCCAGTTAAAATATGACTGCATTATTCTTGTAAATTACTAGTTCGATGATGTTTTTATTTCATTTCAAAGAATGCACAAACATCCAATATTTTATAGATTTAAAAATCATTTTAATTTGATAACTACCACTTATTGAATGCGTAGTTAGAACTTGTAAACTGGATCATTCTTATTTACAGCCTGGAATTAAAATGCAGGGTCAATGATTGGAACAATATGACTAATGACTAATGCTAGGTCTGATCACCAAGGCCGGCTCACTGAAGTCCTGTTGTATTTTCTGTGCACAGAGACGTTTCTGAGTGGCTGCTGAGACCGGCTCACTGCAGTCCTGTTGTATCTTCTGTGCACAGAGACGTTTCTGAGTGGCTGCTGAGGGCTGTGTTCACTGCACTGCACCTGTGCAGAAGAGGCTGCCCTATTGTAGGTGCTGAGTTTGCTCATAATTCATTTAGACAGGTCAGTGCTGTAGTCTGGGTGGCCTTAGCTTCCTTTTAAAGGAAATTGATTGAATTTTCTATAAATAAAACAGATTGTGGGGAATACATATGTTATATATTTATCATATTATATATTTAATAAACATTTATTTATTTATATATATATTTTATTTATTTATTTATTTATTTTTTGAGACAGGGTTTCTCTGTGTAGCCCTGGCTGTCCTGGAACTCACTCTGTAGACCAGGCTGTCCTCGAGCTCAGAAATCCTCCTGCCTCTGCCTCCCGAGTGCTGGGGTTAAAGGCCTGCGCCACTACGCCCAGCACTAAACATTTATTATATTTAACATAATTAATAAATATATTAGATTATATAAAATATATAATATAAAGTAGATGATTTAAAGCTAATTAGTATATTATTTGTTTTAAAATAATTTTTTAAAATACAGCTTAATAGAGGCTGTAGCGATGGCTCAACCATTAAGAGCACTTTCTGGTCTTTCAGAAGACTGAGGTTCAGTTCCCAGCACCCAGCGATGGCTTACAACCATCAATAACTCCAGCTGTAGGGGATCTGACCTCTATGGGTACCAGGCATGTACACAGTACATAGACATGGATGCAGGTTATACATATATATATAAAATTTGTATATAATATATTGCCTAATATATAAATTATATAATATTTTATGTAAATTATATATGATATATATTATAAAGGAAACATATATTTGTTATATGCAGTAATAGACACATTTATATATAAATGCTTCCTTTAGGGAAAATGAGAGCCTATAGGCACATGAAAGGAAGTAAAAGACTCCTTCATAATTGATGGAGAAAAATTACTCTGCTCTCCCTGTGCAAAGATGTACAGACAAAAGCCATTAGCCTCTGACCATGGGACCCTGCTATCTGTACTGTCCTTCCTATACCAGGGACACCATTCCTCCTCCTTGGCAGTGTCTCTTCTCCAAAAGTGTCAGTGTAGGAGGTTTGTGTGTCAGTCAGAACCTGTTAGTCCTCTTCATATGGAAACTTCGTGTTGGAATATTTCTCTCTATCTATCAAGTCATTTTATCCTTTGAGATAAGCCTTACATACCATGCATGTGGCATCAGCGTTCCAGGGAAATGACTGCTACATATATCTTTGACAGTTGGATGTTGTCACATAAGCTCCATCAGCCACGCAGGGTTCACATCCACACAAATGCCTTCACAGAACATTTGGTAGCTCTACCTCTTCCTGTTTCTGCGGCTGTCTTGCACTTCTGACTACTTATGAGATCAAACTTACTATATTTCAATGTCTTTTTCTTACACATTGTTTTATATAAAATAAGTAAAGATGAAACTGTGTGGTACTGTGCTATGCTATTAGTGCATTTGTTTGGAAGGAAAACAGGGTCTTCTGTGAAAACCAATTACTTGAGGAAAGAAAAACAAATTAACTGGATGAGACAGCTGGGCCCTGTAGGCATATTTCCTACACACCTGTCTTCATGGCATATGTGGAGTCTTATTCATTTCAGTTCTGCTAACACATGGGTCTCTAATACCACTAGACCAGTCTTGCATGGGCTAGGCATACAGAGATATAAAGGATAGGCCAAGTCCAATCTCAGTTCTATCAAGTCAGGTCTTCCTCCTTTACTGGGGGCAGCTGGATGTAGCTGTTTACCAGGGAGCTTCACCTGGACTGCCCAAGAACCAAGAGCTAGCATGCTCCCATGAACCAGGACTGTGTGCCTGAGCTGCCACCATCCTCTCAGTCACTAGCACAGCATGAGAACATTAAGACTGAAATTTACTTTTCAAATATTGCTTGCTTTTGACTTTTAATTTTTCCAATAATTCAGTTTCAGGTTTTATGATGTTGGCAACTCCACAATAACTGAATATGTACTGTGTGACAGATCTTTTTATAAGTACAAGGCACAGGGTAAAGAACAATAACTATGTACTGTGTGACAGATCTTTTTATAAGTACAGGGTACAGGGTAAAGAACAGAGAGAACAGAAAGTCTGTTCTTGTTGGATCGACTCCAAAGGAAGGCAGGTGAAACACACAGTGAAGACGTAGACAGTAAACTTGGGATTGGGGGGTGATAAGGATACTTTAAGAGGAATAATTAGATATGTGTGTGGGTGTGTGTGTCAGAGACAGAGAGAGAGAGAGGGTTGGCAGTAGCTATTGAAACCTCAAAGCCCATCCTAGTGATACAGTTTCTCCAACAAGGCTATACCTTCCAATCCTATCAAAGTTTCACTCACCGGTAAAGAAGTATTCAAATACATGAGCCTATGGGAGCCATTTTGATTCAAACTACCACATTCTAGTCCCTAGCCTCCTTAGATTTGTAGCCATATCATAATTCAAAAATGCACTCAGTCCAATATTAAGTGTTTCCATAGTCTATCTCTAACAGTCTCAAGACTGTTTAAAAGTCTAAAGTTCAAAGTCTCTTCTGAGATTGGAGACAATCTTCTAATTGTAATCTCTGTAAAACAAAAATAAGGCAAATCACATACTTCTAGCATAAAATGGCACAGAATTGACATTACCACTCCAAAAGGGAGGAAGGACAGCGCAGTAAGGAAATACTAAACCAAAACAAGACTGAAAACCAGCAGGGCAAATTCTAAATTATGTATCTCTATGTCTGATGTCAAAGCAATCGTTCAATCCCCAACTCCTTTCAGCTTTGTTGAGACTGCAACACACCCCTCTCTTGGGCTGGTTACACATTCAGTCTGTGCTTTTCTTTGCCAGGTATCCCACAACTCTGGTATCTCCAACCTCTTGAGGTCTGCAACGCAATCTAGGCCTTACCCTCAAGCTTCATGCAATTGGCCTCTCTGGGTCTTCATGCAGAGATAAGCCTGACACACACCTGACTTTTCCCTAGCTTGGGAGGGATACTCCACAACCCTTCTCTCATATTCTTGACTCCAATGCCAGAACCCATGGCCAAAGCCAAGCTGCCAAGTTCTGCTGCCTGCTGGGGCTGAAACATGACCCCTTCTTTCAATTACATTTGTATCAGCTTTCTGTTGTTGATGCGTTTCCCCCACTGTTTAAGCTTTCTGTTTGTTCTTTTTCTCAAACTGTATGCTTAGCTGGGTGGGGTCTTGCTTTAAGGTCATCACTCCCTTTATTCCATTTAACATCAGGCTTCATTTCAAACTTTTTATCTCCTTGAGCACTGGCTTAGTCCATTACACTTCCTAGTGTTCTTTTTCTCCTCAAACTGTGCATTTTATATTTCTCTTTGTCCAGCTTGCTCCTTTCCATTACAGATCTGCACAAGAGTGATTACTAATAACCATGGTACAGAGTTGAGACTGCAACACACTCTTCTCTCTAGCCTGTCTTGAAATCTCCTCTGCCAAGGCCATTAATCTAAAATCCTTCAATTTAGCTCCAGGCATTTTTTTTTAGAGCAGGGCAAAAACCAGCCACATTCTTTGCCTAAATATCAGCAGAATGGTCTCTGGACCACTTACTAGTATTCTTCCCCCATGAAACTCAAGCTGGGATGCCATCATGGAAACTCCCCTGTTTGTTATGCTCTTACTAGGATAGCCCATTAAAGAGTCCAACTGCTTCTCTAGTCAAAAGCACCCAAGTCATCCAAATTCATTCAACAAAAAACATGGTCAGGACTGTCACAGCAATACCCCACTACCTGGCACCAATTTCTGTCTCAGTCACTGTTGTATAGTGTAGAGACACCATGACAAAGGCAACTTTAATTTGAAAAGACTTCATTAGTTTCAGAGATTTAGTTCAGTATCGTCATGGCAGGGAACATAGTGGCATGCAGACAGACATGGAGTAGTTGAGAGCTACGTCTTAATCTTCAGTCAGAAAGAGAGGAGAGACAAAGTGTGGACCAGAGACTGAAGGAAAGGCCATCCAGAGACTGCCCCACCTGGGGATCCATCCCATATATAGACACTAAATCCAGGCACTATTGTGGATGCCAAGAAGTGTTTGCTGACCACAACCTGATACAGCTGTCTCCTGAGAGGCTTTGCCAGAGTCTGACAAATACAGAGGCAGGGGCTCACAGCCAACCATTGGACTGAGCACAGGAGGAGTTAGAGAAAGGAATGAAGGAGCTGAAGGGGTTTGCAATCCATAGGAAGAACAACAAATCAACCAACCAGAGCTCTCAGGGCTAAGTCACCAACAAAAGAGTACACATGGAGGAACCTATGGCTCCATCTGCATATATAGCAGAGGATGGCCTTGTTGGACATCAGTAGGAGGAGAGGCCCTTGGTCCTGAGAAGGTTCGATGCCCCAGTGTGGGGGAATGCCAGGGTAGGGAGGCAGGAGTGGGTGGGTGAGTGACCATCCTCATAGAAGCAGGGAGAGGGAGGATGGGATGGGGGTTTCCAGAGGTGGAACTGGGAAAGGGGATAACATTTGGAATGTAAATAAATAAAATATTCAATAAAAAAACAAAAAAGATAGGAGAGGGAGAGGGAGGGAAGTAGGGAGAGAGAGAGGGAGAGAGGGAGAGGCAGAGGGGTGGGGTAGGGGGAGTCAGGGGCTTGGCATGAACCTTTGAAACATAAAAGCCTACCCTTAGTGCCTTAGTGACATACTTTTTCCAACATGCCACACCCACCCCAACAAGGCCACACCCACTCCAACAAGGCCACACTTTCACATTCTTTATAAAAATTAAATGCATTTATTTATTCACTTTACAACCCATTATCAGGCCTTCCTCTACTCCAAGTACCCTCCTCACATAAGTCCCCCCCCCCATTCTCCTTAGAAGGGAAAGCCCCCCTCTGGATGTCAACCTCCCCACACACCACCTCCACCCCACCCCATCTTCCCACCCACCCCCATCTCCCCCACATCCTCTATCCCCTTCCCCGGCAACCCCTACCCTCCCCCCCCACCCCCCCAGTCACCTCCCATTCCACACAAGTTGCTTTGAGACTAGGCACATCCTTTTACACTGAGGCCAGACAAGGCTGTCCACTTAGGGGTACAGATCCACAGGCAGGCGGGTAGACAACAGGCTCAGGGACAGCCTCTGCTCCAGCTGTTTGAGGGACCCAAATAAAGACCAAGCTGCTTATCTGCTACATATGTCCTGGGGGTAGGGTGGGGTGGATTCAGTCCAGCCTGTGCTCTGTGCTTTTTGCTTGGTGATTCAGTCTCTGGAAGTTCCCAAGGCTCCAGGTTAGTTGACTCTGCTGGTTTTTCTGTCCTCTTTGGGTCCCTCAATCTTTCTCCGAACTTTTCTGTAAGACTTTCTAAGCTCCATTTAGTGATTGGATATGAGTCTCTGCATCTCTTTCTCTTGGCTGTTGGGTGGAACCTCTCAAAGGACAGTTATGCTAGGTTCCTGACTGTAAGCATAATCGAGTATCATTAATAGTGTTGGGGATTGGTTCTTGGGATGGATCTCAATTTGGGGAAGTCATTGGCCATTTCCTCAGACTCTGCTCTAACTCTGTCCCTGCACATCTTGTAGGCAGGACACATTTTGGGTTGAAGATTTTGTGGGTGGTTTGCTGTAATTATCTTTCCTCTAGGAGTGCTGCCCAGCCACTTCAGGATCCATATCTGCCACTGCTAGGAATCTCAGATGGAGTTGCCCCTTTAGATTCTCTGGAGCCTTTTCCCATCTCAGGTTTCTGGTACATCATAGAGATTGCCCCTGGCTCCCAGCCAATCTCGATTCTCTCCCCATTCTTTCTCTACATATGATCCCCTCACCCTGCTTCCCTCCTCATTCACTCTTTTACCCAGTTCCCTCTTTTCATTGACCTCCAATATCTGCTTCCCATTCTGAGAAAGATTCAACCATCCTCCCTTGTACTTGTTATTTGGCTTCTTTGGGTCTGTTGATTATAGCATGGTTATCCTGTACTTTATGTCTAAGTGGGTGCACTTATAAGTGAGTATATTTGATGTATGTCCTTTTGGACATACATCATTCAGGATGTATATTACCTCATTCAGGATGATATTTTTCAGATCCATCCATTTGCCTGAGAAACGATGATGTCTTTGTTTTTAATGACTGAGTAGTATTCCATTGTGTAAATATACCACATTTTCTGTATCCATTCTTCAGTTGAGAGACTAGTTTGTTTCCAGTTTCTGAATATTACAAATAAAGCTGCTATGAACAGTGTTGAGCAAGTGTCCTTGTAGTATGATGGAGCATCACTTGGGTATATGCCCAGGAGTGGAATAGCTAGGTCTTGAGGTAGAACTATTCCCAAACTGCCAAATTGATTTCCAGAGTACAAGTTTTCCCTCTGTCTTAATTAGGGTTTTGCTGCTGTGAAGAGACACCATGACTAAGGCAACTCTCATGACAATATTTAATTGGGGCTGTCTTACAGGTTCAGAGGTTCAGTCCATTATCATCAAGGGGGGAACATGGCAGCATCCAGGCAGGCATGGTTCAGGATTTGAGGGTTCTACACTTTCATCTGAAGCAGAATACTGACTTCCAGGCAGCTAGGGTGAGGGTCTTAAGCCCATGCCCACAGTGACACACCTACTCCAACAAGGCCACATTTCCTAGTTGTCCCACTCCCTGAGTCAAGCATATACAAATCATCACGCCCTCCCACCAGGAGTGGAGGAGTGTTCCCCTTGCTTCACGCCTAGGCCAGCATGTGTTGTCCTTTGAGTTTTTGAGTTTGGCCATTCTGGTGGGTATAAGATTCATTTTGATTTGCATTTCCCTGATGACTAAGGATATTGATCATTTCTTTAAGTGCTTTGCAGCCATTCAAAATTCCTCTCTTAGGAATTAATTCTCTGTTTAGCCCTGTATGACATTTTTAAATTGGGTTACTTGGATTGCTAATGTCTAACTTCTTGAGTGCTTTATATATTTTGGATATTAGGACTCTATCAGATGTTAGTGAGGATCCTTTCCCAATCTATAGGCTGTAGTTTTGTCGTGATGATGGTGTCCTTTGACCTACAGAAGCTTTCAGTTTCATGAAATCCCATTTATTAATTCTTGGCCTTAGTACCTGAGCCACTGGCGTTCTGTTCAGGAAGTTGTCTCCTGTACTGAGCAGTTCAAGGCCATTCCCCATTTTCTGTTCTATTAGCTTTAGTGTATCTGGTCTTACATTGAGGTCTTTGATCCATTTGGACTTGAGTTTTGTGCAGAGTGATAAATATTGATCTATGTGCATTATTCTATATGCAGACATTCAGTTAGACTAGTATCATTTCCCTGTCCCATTGCACGGTTTTGGCTTCTTTGTCAAAAATCAAATGTGCAGGTATGTGTGTTTATTTCTGGGTGTTCAATTAGATCCATTGATCCATTTCTCTGTTTCTATACCAATACCACACAATTTTTATTACTATTGTTTTATAGTATAGCTTGAAGTCAGGGATAGTGATAACCCCAGTTCTTTTATTGTTCAGGATTGTTTTAGCTATCCTGGGTTTTTTGTTTTTTTTCCATATGAACCTGAGTGTCAGGAGCTATTTTGTCTGCTTCTGTGGAACCCTGCCTGTCAGGCAGAGTCATGGTAGGTCAGGGTCTGCAGGCAGATTTCCTGGCCTGCTGACATATAGAATAAGAGGAGGTACACATGTGAAGCTCAAGGTGAGGGGCTGAATGTTGTATTAATCTTGGTGGAAGGAACATGGAGGCCTCTGGATGGGAACAGATATCAAATGTATGTCAGCTAGCTGTTTCTTCTAGCTTGTGAATTTCCCACGACACTGTAAAGTACAAAAAGCCTAAAAATTAAATTCAGAGCTACCACAGTATTCACTGGACAACCCTCCCAGTTTCTAATGTTTGTCTCTGAGTCTTCTTTCTATCTTTCCTATAATCATCTTCCCTCCCCACTTAGAGGACTGTTTGACTTCACACCGGCAGGCCTGAATTCACACCGAACAGCTGAGAATTGCTTTCTTAAGATCTGTGAAGAAATGAGTTGGAATTATGATGGGGACTGCATTTAATCTGTAAATTGCTTTTGGTCAGATGACCATTTCCATTCTATTAATCCTACTGATCCATGAGCAAGGGAGATCTTTCCACCTTCTGATATTGTGGTGGTTTGAATGTTTGGCCCATAGGAGTGCAACTGTTAGGAAGTGTAGCATTGTTAGAGGAAGGCTCTCAGTGTGGGGGTGGGCTCTGAAGTTCTGCCCAGTTCGGAAGAGTCAGCCTTTTCCCTGTCTGCAGACAGATCAAGATGCAGAACTCTCATCTCCTCCAGCACCATGCCTGCCTGAAAGCTGTCATGTTCCCACCTTGATGATAACGGACTTGAACCTCTGAACCTGTAAGCCAGCCCCAATTAAATGTCTTTTATAAGAGTTGCCTTGGTTATGATGTCTCTGCACAAAAATGGAAACCCTTAGACAGAGATCTTCCTCCATCTCTTTCTTCAGAGACTTGAAGGGCTTTTACTTGCTTGGAGTTACTCCAAGCTATTTTATGTTATTTGTGGCTATTGTGAAGTATACTGTTTCTCTAACTTCTCTCTCAGCCCATTTATCACTTGTGTAGAGGAAGGCTAATGATTTCCTCGAGTTGATTTTGTATCAAACCACTCTGCTTCAGGTGTTTATCTGCTGTAGGGATTCTCTGGTAGAATTCTTGGGGTCTCTTCTATATACTATCATATCATCTGCAAATAGCGACACATTGATTTCTTCCTTTTCAATTTGTATCCCCTTGATCTCCTTTAGCTGTCTTACTGCTCTAACTAGAACTTCAAGTTCTATATTGAAGAGATATGGGAAGAGTAGCCAGCTTTGTGCAGAGGGTGCTTACTTTCTTACAGGACACATCTCCAAAGTCAACCTGTTGCTCCCAACTTGTTTCAGTAGGCACAATCAGGTCACAGGCGCTATGATCCAACTCCTAGGAGCTAAGAAACACAGTAGTTTTCCCAATTTCTATCTCTGCAAAGCATTAGGGGCTAATAAATACATTTTCTTTTGGTTAAGCTCATGGATAATAACTGCTGTCTAAAGAAACAAGCTTTCATGGGAAGACCAACTAAGTTCATGGAGGGACCTTCACTGTACTTTTTCAAAGGACTTTTATACTATATGAGGTAGTACTACCTCTTTGATTAAAAATACCTCAGCTACAAACCTTGCATTAAGACTGTTAAGACAACTTATTCTCATTAGGATTTATTACAAAGCATTCATTTTTCATGCATACCTTGGCTGCTTCGCTTTTTGGTTTGTGTAGATAATGACACAGATCTTTGTGAGTGACAAAAGCAACTGGCAGGTGATATATGCCCCATTTTATATTGTCCTTTGGCACAAAGTCCTTTGATAGCCTCCTAATTCCCTGAACTTTAAATGGGGGATCTAAACTCACTGATATAACCTCAAGGAATATTTATTATTATTACATTATTATTATTATTATATTAACTTGTTATTTTCTTTATTTACATTTCAAATGTTATCCCCTTTCCTAGTTTCCCCTCCGAAAATCCCCTAGCTCCCCCCGCCCCCAACCTACCCACTCCTGCTTCCTGGCCCTGGCATTCCCTCACACTAGAGCCTCTCCTCCCACTGATGACTGACTAGGCCATCCTCTGCTACATACATATGCAATGGAGCCAATGTGCACTCTTTGGTTGGTGGTTTAGTCCTTGGGAGCTCTGGGGGTACTGGTTAGTTCATATTGTTGTTCCTCCTATGGGGCTGCACACACCTTTAGCTCCTTGGGTCCTTTCTCTAGCTCCTTCATTAGGGACCCTGTGCTTCATCTAATGGATGGCTGTGAGCATTCAAGGAATTTTTTTTTTTTTTTGGTTTTTCAAGACAGGGTTTCTCTGTGTAGTCCTGGCTGTCCTGGAACTCACTCTGTAGACCAGGCTGGCCTCGAACTCAGAAATCCACCTGCCTCTGCCTCCCAAGTGCTGGGATTAAAGGCATGCGCCACCACGCCCGGCTCAAGGAATATTTTTAAGGGAGAACAATTTAGGTTTTTTTTTTCCCCTTTCGTATCAGTAGCATGATTTTAAGATGAAGTTATAAGATTATTCACAAATACATTTTGTTTCAACTAAATTAGAAATTTTAAGTAAATTCTGGTGAATTTAAAGGGCATGGCATCTATTCACAAAGACTTTATAGAATACTGAGGATATCAAGTATAAACTTAAAAGGATCATAAGTCTATCGCATTCCTGTGAAACACAGCTCTTAAATGGAATTTGACTTACAAAAGCTGCAGAGGACAGGGAGGAAAGAGAAAGCAAAGGGGAGAAGTAGTAGCCAGTATTTTAGCAATCTGTTGCTTCCGTAATGTTCCTCTAGAAAATGGAAAATTCATTAAATGGGGATAATACTTGGGAGTAAAATGTATTATAAAAGTAGAGTATGCAGTCTTTAAATGTAAATAATAGTAGTTTACCTAATAAACAGACTTTGTCAGCCACTTAGAAATTTAAATATAATCTGAGAGGCTGGATTTTAAGTGTGTAGACCTTTAAAACAGATATATAGCATTTTAATGCATTCAGCAAAAATCATTGTTTATTATTGTCGCTGGTATTGAGTTTTTGTTGTTTGGTTGGGTTTTGTTTTTTAAGACAGAGTTTCTATGTGTAACAGCCCTGGTTGTCCTGAAACGCTATCTGTAGATGAGGCTGGAACTCATCTACAAGGAGCTGGAAGGCTCTTTGAACTCTCAGAGATCCACTTGCCACTGCCTCCTGAGTAGTGGGATTAAAGGTGTGTGCCACTGCCCGGCTTTAAGTTATTTTTCTTTTCAAGCCTACCATAACTTAAGATGAAAAAGTAGACTAATTTATTATTATTTTTCTATCTCCAAGAATAAGTACATTTTTTTCATACATTTTGTGAAAAACGTTTTGATGCAGAGCATATCTGTGTACTGTGGTAAAAAGTATTCTCCTTGTAAGATCAACGGTTAACAAGAATCATTGGACATAGTGACTTATGTTTTAGAATTTTAAAAAACTGCATCCTAAAATGTGTCTTCAGACACTGATAACACTCTAGATTGCAAAGGAGAAATAAAGATGGTATTTTATTTCTCAAGGAGGTTCTTTCAGATTTTAGAAAGCTTATGTAGTCCAATGCCAACTTGAACTTCAAGATGTTACTGTGATTACAATGCACACTAAGACTAATATGCAAACAGCAGAAATAGAAAACATGCAGTTGATAGTATCAAGAAGAGACAAGGCATTTCACAACTGTACAGAGAGCTGAAATAGGACAAACGCTTCACAAGAGTGACTCACAGACCCTGGGAGACTTCTCAGTAACAGTGAAGGCTCGGTTACCATCCTTCCAGCTAACTCTATTTACTAAAGAAACTCACCCAACTGAACTTGGCACAAATGAGTTTAATTATCATAAAGTGCATCAGTTGGCTAAATATATAAACAAAATCAGCCATAGTACAGCATAACATCCTCACATACACAGAAGTACATATGGAACACCAGGAGTCAAGCTACTTGGGAACTTTGCAGTATACATGGTTATTTATTTTTTTCGTTTTCTGTAATTCACTTCCCTAAAAACTGTAATATATTTTGAAAAGAATATGCCTTGATTAGCAAAAAGAGGTAGTGTTCTGAATGAGGCAAACCCCAGTGAATTTATGGGTAGAAAATTGAGTTGAAGATTATGCAGAAAATATCCCAGTATAATATATTAATAAACCAGGACAGTAAGTATCTTGACATTAATTAATCATCACTTGAATCAAGGCTATTTTATCACTTTGCTTATCTAATTATAACTCTTCAAAACACATTATCTTTGGTTCTAGAAAGTCATCTTTTAAATAGTATCAACATTTCAAATAAGCAATTTGTATCTAGAGATGATGAGACATATTAACATTTCAAGTTGGATTCTTATTTTTCTTTCCTGGGTGTTCACTGGTTTAACCTATATCCTGTCTGAGATAGAGACATTATCCAGATTCTAACATGCAATTCATTTTCACCTATGTAAGTGGTGATTTAAGACAAAGCAAGCACACATATACACACACAAACACACTAGTCTGGAGCAATATACAGGCAAGACACTATAATAATTTATGTAAAGTCTTTAAGAATATGGGCCCTGATAACAATTCTAACTGGGTTTTTTTTTTTTTTTTTCAATGTAGTAAATACAATGCTGGATAAAAGACATTGAAAGCAGCAGTGACTATAGTTCCTATTCCAATAACTTAAAAAAACTTTATGTAAACTTTATACACGTGCATTCCTGTTCTCTTGTGTTTCAGTCTATTAGGATGGCAGTTGCTACTCTGCTGAAATGAGAAGTGGAGGAAGAGTCACCAGTGTGTTAGTCATCTTCAGCATTATATGCCAACTGTGCGACTTCTATGCCTGCTATCACACTTCCGGCTTCTCTAGAGTTGAAGTGTGGCTTATGATCAGCTCTGTAAAGAAAGAGGAGTATGCTAGTGAAGGGGACAGATAAATGCTCTCATTTTATTGTTATCTTCTCATAGAAAGGCTATTTATACATTTAATGCAATATAATCATAAATTCAAGCAGAAATTCTTTGTGTATTTGTGCGTGAATGTACATGTATGTACATACTCATGGTGATCAGAGGTCAACATTAGGTGAAATTCCTCAGATACGTCAGTAAGCTGTGCACTTAAACGTGCTAGTCATTTGTTTAGACTACGCGTGTGTGCATGACTGAAGGGAGTCAGTTCTCTCCTTCCACTGCGTGGGGCCTAGGAACTGGATGCAAGCTGTCATCCAGGAGGCAGATACAGTAACTCAGTGACCTATCACTGGCCTGCTCCTCATTTTCCAAGACAAAGTCTCTTACTGACCTTGAGTTTGCCAATAGGGCAAGATTGGCTGGCCAGTAAAGTCTTTTCTTAGGGACAAACTAGGATACTGTAGTCTGTCTTTGTTTCTTCTTTGATGAGCAGATTCATGCTATAGTAACACAAAGTTCTTAAACAGTACTCTTAGGATTTAAATGATCAGGCTTTAGTAAACTAAACATTGCTAAAGTCATCAGAGGGGAAAGAACCTCATTAGGAAAATGTCTCTAGAAGACTGAGCTGAGGCAAGCCTGTAAGACATTTTCTTAATTAGTGACCACAGGGAAGTGTCTAGTCCACTGTGGGTGATGTCATCCATGGGCTGGCAGTCCTGGGTTCTATAAAAAAGCAGGCTGAGCAAGCCAGAGCAATTAAGCCAGTAAGCTGCAACTTTCCATGGCCCCTGCATCAGCTCCTGCCCCTAGGCTCCTGTCTTGTTTGAATTCCTGTATTGACTCCCTTCAATGATGAACATGTAAGCCAAATCAACTCTTTCCTCCCCAAGTTGCTTTTGATCATGAGTGTTTCACTACAGTCACAGTAACCCTAACTAAGGCAATCATATACCTAGATTCTTCATCCAAGACATCCCGATTGACTTGAAGTACAGAGGGCTCCACCCTT
Organism: Mus musculus; assembly: GCF_000001635.26. Classification (NCBI taxonomy): domain Eukaryota; kingdom Metazoa; phylum Chordata; class Mammalia; order Rodentia; family Muridae; genus Mus; species Mus musculus. The sequence goes on from NC_000069.6 coordinate 10,420,254, forward strand.
AGGATCTGTCCACCTTCTGCTCTTGACACATACAGTGATGCTCCAGGTTCTAAGGACAATGTTCTAAAGGTATGTTACAACACAAAGTTACTTCTTCTGAATAAGAATGGTGTGCCTTCACTGTCACGAGAACATGCAGCGTTCTTAGCCTCCAGCTAAGTCTTCACAGTACTGGGACTATTAACTGCTAAAGGAGGGAGCTGATAGTGAAATCACCAGCTGTAATAATTTAGAACCTTTTTCACATGCATTCAGTATAGACTGACGGGTGTCACACTGCTACATGAAAACACATTTTATTTTCCTGAGCTTTCTTATCCTTAAATGTTCAGACGCCTACATTCAATTAGTTTACAACGAAGTAGGCCAAGAGCTCAGGACTTTCAGAATCAGAAATTTCATAAGTCACATTAAAATCTGAAGGTCACTGAGACTAGAGCATGAAGAGTCAGACTGGCCAGCCTGCAGACCTGTGTCATAACCCACCTGATTCTGGTCTCTAAAGCATCTATGTGAAGTTGCTTTTCCCCGAGCAGTTTCTTCAGGGATTCCACCTCTTTTTGCTTCTCTAGCAGTTCTCTTTGTAAATGGTAGTTAGTCTCTTCTAAAGTCTCACAGAAAGCCTTTACAAAGAATAAGAAGGCAAAGAAAAAAATTATGTACTGAAGCAGTACCTCTGTCACAAACAGTACTGAAGAGTCAGAACACAGAAATCAAAGTTGTATTTGTAAAAGTCCAGATAGTTTGTTTTTCACACTTATCTTCTTAGATTACTACTATTTTGGCATTCAGTTTCCATGCATCAGGGATACCTGTAAGTTATGTTCTTTGAGATTAACTATAGTAGCAAACATTGAAAATGGATATATAATTACAGACAGAGTAAGAAAATGAAGAGTAGATAGTCTGAATACACTACAACCATTAATTAAACACAATAGAGTTAGTTATTTAAACTCTGATAAACTAAACGAATTACCAGTCAAATTAGTCTTACAGGTAAGTTCTATGAAGACTGAAATGACAAAAGCTATTAACAGCATTCAAGTAACTCTGGAGAACAGAAAAAAGAGAAACTTAGGAAACTAGAATAATCCTGACACTAGAGATAGAAAGAAAAACAATACACTCAGTAATTTGATCCAAAATCATTATCATCTAAATTCAGCAATTAAAAATAAAATTTTCTCTCATAAGCAATTTTTTATCATTTGAAATCTATGAATGTAATTTGTGCTTGTGTAAATAAAACCATCAAGCACATGGACACATATGCCCTACAACATAGCAAACTAAAAACAGGGAATAACTTCCTTAACCACAAAAGGAGACACTAACAAAACTACCAATAGCTTACAGAAAACATCTAACATGACACAGGATTTCTTTAAGGTGAAGAAGTAGAATGCCCACTGTGAAGGTTTCAATTTATCTTCAAGAATATTGGCAAACACAATAGTAGAGGAAAACGTCATGTATGATATTAGGGAACAGAGGAAACTGTGGATATTAGTACTGTAAGATTATAATTAGCAATACAGCCAATTCAAAAGGATCTACAAAGATATAGTAGGTATGTGAAATAAATACACAAAATCCTGTCTTGAAAGTTCAAGGAGAAAAAGAAATCAAATCTTTACTGAAGATATTCTCAACTAATATACAATAGGATCGTCAAGAAATTCACAAGTTGATTATAAAATTTTCATGAAAGAATAAATAGCCAATTTCAAAAAACAAAACCAACCTCAACATGGAAGAGAACCTTTGCAATGTGACCCTTAAGCTTCTAAAGCTACTATAATTAAGTGTACAGAATTGGCAGGAGGAGATACAAACTGGAACAGAGCTGACTGGCTACACTGGCTATATGATTTATTGTTTACTCATGGAAACTATAAATGTTAAGTCATGAAGGAAAGTGAACACTTTCACAAGCAGTATTGGGGTGAGTGGTCACCCATAGAGAAAAGCCAAGGTAATTAATGTATTGATATGAAAAGCAAGTTTTACTATCAAAAATGATTTAAAGATTACACTTGTATCTTGGAGTGTAGTAAAATAAAAATCACAGAAACTATGATGAAGTATGATAATGGAGCAAATAGAAGCAGCCTATGTAGCCATTAGTATAGAAAATCCATCTGGTAACCAAGAATTAAACCTAGCCTAGAAGAGTAGTAGCAGTCTAAGTGAGTGACGGTGGGAAACATTGCTGATAAGATGTGTCAACTGACAGAACAAATTTTGGGAATAACTCTCCAAATGTAGTGAAGCTGAAGAGTAAAATATACAACAATCAAAGAATTCCACCATACAAATACACTTCCTATAGATCTTTGGCTTTCTTCCAGGACTGAAAACCATCTCCACAAGGGACAGTTACCCTATGGACTAGGCTTTCAGAATAATCATTAGAAAAATATGCCTACAGAATGATTTAGCTAACACTGAGACCTCAAAATGGTTTGTATTCTTAGAAAACAACCAATCCAACACCGCTAGGAACAACTTGTACTGTTATGATGGATGTGATATATGTAATTTTCTTCCGTGATTAGCTGCGGCTTCTGGAAAATTCTGGTTTCCTCAAACTTGGGAACACAAAAAATTAAGTTCCTTAGCTGAAGAATACCTCAAGGTTGAAATTTATGTGGAGAAAGTCTAAAGATTTAGGCTTTAATTATTTGTAGTATAACATTTCCTTAAACATTTTTTAATCCATAATACATTTCTTTGATTGTTAAGACTGGGTCTGCGTGAGTCAAACACACCACTGATCCACCTACTGGAGCTGGGATTACTGGTATGTGCTACTGTGCCTAGCTTTTATTACGCATTTCCAATCATTATCTACTTACTGCTACTATGTCCCAACCTCATTTCTTCCACTGGTTTATTTCCAGAGTTTTAACTCTGAATTTCCCCAGGTGGGCAGTCCAGGTTAATATACCCAGTCTTAATTTCTTCCTAGGTATAGGCACTTGGGAGGGGTAGAAATGTCTCCCTTTAATAGGCAGGTTGAAAAAGTAGGAACAAGTTTTACTGGATTAAGGTTCCTTATCTTTTGAGTAATTTTAACTTGTCACTTTTGTTTAAAAAAAAAAAAAAGAGTCAGTAGAGAATTTCTAAATAAATATTCATTTTCAAATACAGTTATAAGAAACTACATTTGCTTTTATAGAAAAATTTTAGGAGCTATATTGCACATTGCTTTGTTTAATGTATAGGCTTAATACAGCTTTGATGATTTTTTTAAACTAGTTATTTCAACCAATTTGGGAATGAACTGATCAGCATCCCCTGCCAAAGAATTACTCAGTCCCTCACGCAGTACTGTGGAGCTTCAGAGATCCTAACTCAAATCAACTTCCACTCCTTCCCAACTAGCCATTACAGATTTTGAATTAAAGATATTTAAAAGACTTTTTTTTCAGTAAAAGGAACAATGTAAAGTGTTTAAGAACTGTCTTGCAGTTAAGAAAAGAACTCTATTAGAAAGGAATGGGAATCATGAGCGCTATGAGTTGAAAAAGTACTAACGCCAACTGCTGCATAGTATAATATATCCACCTAGAATAACTTTTCAAATACATTCTAGGACAAAGTAACAAAATGAGATAAAATTCAGTGACTACATATGCTGCAGAGACAAATGCCACAGTTATTAAATGAGAAGACCAAAAATAACAGTCTATAGAACAGAAACTAGATCAAGAGTTGCTAAATGCATCTGAAGTGTCCAGCATTCATGTATGAATGTATGTATGTATGTATGTATGTATGTATGTATGTGTATACACACACACACACACACACACACAAGAGTTATTAGAAACTATCTCTATATGACTTCAAATAATGATATATAGAAAAGTGACTCTTGAGGCATCTTGCATATTAGGTATACTAAAGCCAAAAAAAATAAAGGTATATTTATTTCCCAGTAAATTGAGAACCTTAATAATGAGAAAGAATGACAAATAGAAACAAATGAAAATTCTGGACTTAAAAAACTTCAAAGACTAAAATATAAATGAGTAAGAGACACTCAACGGTAGACCTGATAGGACAGAGCTGTGAACTCCTGAATTCAAAAGACAAACCTATAGAAACAACCTAATCATGCAAACAAAGAGAATATATACTAAGTAAAACTAACTGGAGAAAAAGCAACACATCAGAGTTATGCAACAAAGTGAAAATTACAAGGAGTCCTGGGGGAAGGGCGGAGGGGACAGCAAAGGACTTGAGATGATGGCCATGACTCCTTCACACCTCAGGAGCATGCATGTGATGAACACAGGGGCCACATGCTGATGTATCCCAATCAGATTATTAAAAGTCCAAGACAGAGATCTTCCAAACAGAGCAGAAGCACCCACCATACACAGAAATGACAATAAAATGAAAGGCCGACTTTTCCTCTAGATTGATAGTGAAGGCAAGAAATGACCCATTCAAGGGGCTGGACAAAAAACAATCTGGGGGAAAAAGGAAGTTTTATAATGTCACATGTTTGTGAGGACATGGAGAAACAGAAACTCTCCTAAACTATCAATGGGAAACCACTCAGGTAAAACAGTCCAATAGTTTAGAAAAAATTATGAACTTCTTTAAAAAGGTAAACATTGGGAAATACTACAAAAAAGTAATTGCTTTCCCAGGACCTAGCGCAAGAGAGAGGAAAGCATGCATGTATCAGTGTTTAAAAGAAATTGTCCATAGTGACACATAATGGAATAAAACTGCAAACAATGTAAGCATCATTCAGCCGGGGGCTGGGGAAGTGCAATGCGGTGCATGCATTAGAAAGTGACACAGGACTGAGGAGGTGACAGGAGCTGTGTAGTGGGGCAGATGTAAACACGCCAGGCCAAAGAAAGCAGGGAAACTGGGTCAGCACGTCATATACACAGAGCTTATGCACACGGAATGTGAACTGTATGTATAAACATGCACCTACATTATTGCATGCACCCACACATATGAAACAGAAACAAACAGAAAATGTAAATCTATAGGGAAGAGAAGTAGATTATAGGTTGTCTTGGGCTGGGGATGCAGAATGTAAAATGTTTTTGGAAGTTTTTTGAGGAAATGTAACTATTCTAAAACTAGATTATGATGATACCACAGCTGTATAAATACTAAAAATTACTAAGCTGATACTTTCAATGAAATAACAAAATAACAAATGAATAAAGCTTTTGAAGGTTTTACTTCAATAAAGCTGTTTTTAACAAAGCTACAGCATTTACTCTGACACAAAGATGTGCTACAGTTTAACTGCACGAAACTACAAGCCTACCAATTAACCCTGTTTCATTTAAATGCCATTAAACATTTGGAGGTAAAGTTGCATAAAATTCTAGCTAATCTATTATTACCAAATCTATTTTGTGTATCAACCCTATTGCTTCAAGAAATGGGCCACTTTAATGCGTCAATTATTGTAATTTGAGTACCATCAAACATGAGCTGAATTGCTAACAAGACAATCCCGTCCGTCTACCGCTGAAGATCAGCTCAGTCTGAATGTAACAGTAGGGTTCTCACTTGCATACCTTAGAAGAGGAATGCTCTTCATAAAATCATAGTGCCAAGTGAAGGCAATCCAAATTCCTGCAGCACTTTAGTAATTTTTAAAGCAGTAAAACAAGAAGAAAGGATTTAATTTTAGATTCTTATTTATTACATGCTACATACAATTTTTATCTGTTCACTCAACTAGGTCCATGTTTTTCAATGAAAGAAACCTTTGATTCAAATATTAAAAGCTGTCTGTATAAAATCACTTAGTTTGAACTGATAACAATTTGCTGTTTGCCAATCCTTCCAAGAAACAATGTAGTAATTGTACTGTATTATTTATTTCTCTTTCACGTGACATATAATACAGCACTTACCCTGCTTTCTTCTAGGCTATCAAATGGACCTGGTGGATCATCCAGACAAAGAAATTCTCTCACTGCAAGGCTTTTCAAAGGCAAAAAAATTAGCGGGCATACAAATAATTTACAAAGGACAGAAGAACACAAAAGACACATTTGAGCTATACAGTGTGTGAGGCAAACAATTTTGTAGATAATATAAAAATGAACAATTTGTTTGTCTTTATATAAGTAGCCACATGCAAATACTAAACTATAAAAGGTATAAAGGTTTTACCCAAGTTATTGGATCTAACAAATGTAAATAAAACCCACAAGTTTCCTGTTACATACAGACAGAGCATAGCACAATCAACACAATTCAGAATGATGGCAGAGGACAGCAGCCTGAGCAGCAAACCTCACTCCTGACTTTCAAAGAGGCAAGAGCATCAACAGCTGCCTGCACAGGGGTCACCTTGCTATGAAGAACAGCAAGTCTTAACTTATATTCTCCTTCTAAGGTCTAAGAAGCCTTTACTCTGAAATACCTTAAAGACTGCCCTTGCTATGTCTATTAGTTCATATACACTTCCCTCAGATACTAAGAGGAAAACTTCTGACCATCTCTTAATTAGCAAACATTTTATGTAATGAGATATTCCTATGGATATACTTTGTATCATCAACACTGGGTTAAGACAATGGACCATCTTACTCCCTCACAGTAAACAGCAACTGCAGACCTAGGAGACAACTTGACATATATGTACAATTTCTTATTTGTAAAAGGCAAGGACATATATGGTTAACTGACACACTAAACTGGGGGCATGCCACTCTGTATTGAAAAGAGAATAGGGTTTTGGGGTCATATTGGGTCAGAGAGGTTTATAATGACAAAGCTGTGTAAATCATGAAAAGGTAAGTTGGATATTCAGTGAGATCTCTTTAAAAGAAAAATAGGAATATAAAAAGTAGTATTAAGGAAATAAAAGTCAGAGACAGAACAAAGAAGCTGATGGTGAGCAGATCTAGAGCCTCAGATCTTTACCGTTTGGGGAGAAGGACACATGGACCATCTTCCCTGTGTGCAGCTGAATCAAGAGCCTACTACACTTTTTGTTCCTTTTAAGCTTCAGGCAACAATAGGTGATGCTCTGTTTCTGTTCTGAACGGAAACTACCCTGTGAGTGAATAAGTTGTTTCTTTTACTAAGTGGTAGTTTGTCATCTTAAAATTTCTACTTATGAGGCTTCATTCAGCTCTCTGAACCAATCGGAGTAACCCCCAATCTTTTACATGCACTGAGGATGGTCCTCACTTCCTCCACGATTCATGTTTTGGAAGCATCACCAACACACTAACACTTGCACACTGCGTCACACCACTCCCCACTCACAGCTGCTCTGAAAGGCAAGGCACTTCTCTATCTCATTGATGACATCAAAGTCTAGACAAAAAAATGACCTTTTCAGTCACACAGTGTAATTGGCAGAGGCGGACCCTAAATCTGACTTCCGAGAATAAGTCTGCGCTTCTTTCTATCTGAAATGATTTTGCTTTATGTATTGGTTAAGTTAAGTACTTTCTTGAAGACCAGGCCTCTCTGAACACATTCAATTCGTATTACCACTCTCAAGTTCTGGCATTGAGAATACTGCACGTAACAGCACAAAGGAGACCAGGATTACCAGTGATGTAGAAATTATAGCCCCAGCTACCAATTCTGCCTATGAAGCACCTACAGTTAGATAAAAGTGAGCGAGACTTCGGAGGTAGTGGGGAGTGTGCTACAGGGGGCTTAGGCAGATTCTGATCCCCTGCACCTGGGTATCTTTAGCTCACTAGAACCTGTACTAATCAGTTTGGTCCTTTGTGACCCATACTTCAAAATCCCATCTATAGCTCCTCTAGCAAGAGGGAGTAGAGCTTTGGTCTCAGGGCTGGCATAAAACAATTATCTAGACTCGTGTTAACTTTCTTTATGACACTCCAGCAACCTATATGCAAATGCTTGTGTTTAGAGCTGTGTCTCATGCTGACAAGCCTCTTCTCATGCCGACTGTTACCCTAGGTCAGCCTTCCCACCTCAATTTGACACTTATGCTTCATGGTTCAGTGTATTTCTATTATCCTAAATGCTTCTCACTAGCTCCCCCCTCCCCTGCTAGTCTGGTGCAATGTCTGAAAGCTACTTTCCCGCAGGACTTCTCAAGGTTTAACTGGTAGATTAAAGAGTTTAAAAGGAGAAAAACACTGGAAATAGGATGTGAAATAAAATTGTGAAGACTTAGAACAGTAAATATTGCTATGGGACATAAGGATGAAATGATGTTAGTGTAGGACAGCTGTGTTTTAAGTGAGACTGTGCAAATAACCACACTTTGACAAATCAAATTCCATGCTGTTCCCAGCACATGACCTGTAGGCTTGACTTCTGTAGTTTGACTAGAAAATTCTCTTCCATCTGACAAATCCTTCTTAACTGTCTCAAAGATGGGCCAAATATCATTATTTCTTTAGAGACCAGCTCTAATGTCATCCTGTGGTAAATTCTGATATTTCTTCCATTAACAGATGTATTTTTCCATTATCACTTTTGGGGCACATCTTTTCACTTAGATTTAATATGGGACTAGCACATAACTCATCTTTGTATAGCCATACTTCCACACAATGTAAATATTTGTTGAACAGTTAAAATTTCTAATAAATCCTGTTATCATGAAAATAGTCCATTCAATTTGTTTTTGCTTTGTGTTTTATAAATAGACCTGAACACAATACTCTCAATATTTCTAAACTAGCATTTCTTGATTTCATCTTCTCTCCACTTTGGCCTGTCAGAGCTGGAGCAATTCTAACAGTACTAAGAACTGCCAGCTGTCATATGACAACAGCTGTGAGCAAGGCACAAGGCTATCAGAACATTAAGTGTGTGTGCACAGTGTGTCAGAAAGAAAAGCTAGAGTAGCTTAATAAATGAGCAATTATCTGGATATACAAAGATACACTAAAGTTTATCTTCAATTATTTTTGATGGTTTTGGTATTTTGATGTGTCTGGGTGCTTTGCTGGTGTGTGTCTGTGCACTGCACACAAAGTGCTCTCGGAGAGAAGAGAGCATCAGATGCCCTGGAACTGCAGTTATACATGGTTGTCAGCTGTCATCTGGGTAGTGGAATTTGGTCTCTTGGAAGAGCAGTCAGTGCTATTAACCACTGAGCCAACCCTTCAGTACAAACAAACTTGCACACACACACACACACACACAAAAACAGACAGACACACACACACACACACACACACACACACACACACACACATATACACAGAGGGTCTCTTCCATAGGACAGGCTGCCTCACTCTCTGAGTGTTGGGAGTGTACAGTATACTGTAGTAAGCTCTAAGTGACGTATAATAAAGTGTAGAAATTTTGTCTGTTCTCTTCTCCCTTGGGGGAAATGTATTCTGCTTTCTTTTCAGTACAAGGAAATGAAAAGTCTCTTCTCTCCTATATTGTTAAATATGATAAAGCCTTTGGATAGTGAATTCTCTTCTTCCCTCTACTGTGTGACCTGAGCTGGAGGAGGCCAGAGTGCACCAGGAACAATGAGAGCAGAGCTGCCGCAATAGCCTCTGACAGGCTGGGAAGTAAGCATTATGTTTATAGAAGAAACAGTCATGAAAGGTGGAGACAATGCAAGGACAAAGCAGGGTAGTACTATTGCAGGGTTTGAATCTGCACATAGCTCTTACGCAGCCTCAGACTTACAACACATGTTCTAGCTTCTTTCTGATCATACATTTTCCTACCCCCAATCTCAACCTTACTTTCTAGCCATTCAAATCCCACAATTCCTACAAATACAAATTCCAGTATTGCTTCCCTCCAGCACCTCTACTTTAATAATCTACATTACACAGAACAGCAATTTACAAACTTCCTTCTTTTATTCAAACAGTTGCCCAAGTTCTCTATATGACATGTGACCAAGCAGTTAAAGGCCAACATTTATGACACACGAATAATCCTTCTCTTCACCTTGTCATGCTAACTATTTAAGGGACCTCTTTCACTGTAAGGTCAATGTTAAATATCAGGCAGGAAAAATAATGTATACTTTATCACAAAGACTACTCTATCCTTGGTCTAGTATAAGTTCTTCAGGGGATTTCTTAGATGTCTGATGATGTAAGACAAAAGCAGTAATAGACCTAGATCAATAAATGTGAGGTAAACTAAATAGTTTTTAGTACTCTTAGCATGTTAAGAAAATGAAAACTTTCCCAACTCCCTTGGTCAGAAACGTTCATTTTCCAGCAGTGCACATTTCTGCACTGAGAGAAGCTCAGTGAGCCGTTTCCGGTCTATTCTGTGAGTGCCCTGTCTGTGTGTATGTAAGGTGGCACATGGCACCTGCGCAGGGAGGTCAGAACAAAGCCACAGGCTGCCTGGAACTCGAGTGTTAGAGACTCATAAAATCCACCAAAGGAACTGAACCCAGGTCCTCTGCAAGAGGAACAAGTGCTCTTAAACATCAAGCCAACTCTCCAGTTTTAGGAATGCTGCATGTCCCTAACAAACCGAACTTCTTTTTTATCTTTCTTATTTACTCTTTTTTTTTTTTTTTGAGACACACTCTCTCTACATAGCCCTGGGTGTCCTAGAACTCACTATACAGACTAGCCCGGCCTTGCACTCATGGAGATCTACTTGCCTTTACTGTAAGTACTTGGGATTTAAGGCATGCTCCACCATGCCTAGTTTAAGTCTACTCTTTTTATTTGCAGTTCTGCGTTCAAAGACACCCCTGTGCATGTAAGATACATGTCCTCTACTGACCTTTTTTTCTTTTTCCTGATAAGTAGATTTGATTAATTTCACCTATTTTATTTTTTGACATGGCCTTTCTACGTAGCCCAGGCTTAACTCAAACATACAAACTCTTCAGTGTTTACTTTCCAAGTGCTGATATTTCAGGCTCCTGTACTCTACACCTGGCTGTAATTCCTAACTTTTAATGACTGAAATCTATTACTGGTAATTTTTAAAATAGTTAAATTTTGCTAGTTAAAAATCAAATTATAAAAAGGTTACTTAAAGTGGCCCCTAGAATGTAATTTAGCACATTTTCAGTATAAAGACTTACTGACTATGGGGCAAGAGACCAGAGAAAGCATGTATGGATTTCTTATACTGTTTTTTTATGATATACTATAAGATAAACTTCAAAGGCCTTTTATGATTTATGCATACTAGTTTTTGTTAGTGGTTTTCCTGAAATGTAAATTTATATTTCTCAAAAACCATGTATGTCTTTATAGTCTCATTTGCACAAACTCCTCTTTTCTAACGGAGTGCCAACAGTGCTGCCATTGACTCATTCCAGAGACACTGAGAGCTGACTGAGTCAGCACTGTGTGAAGCTCAGGACGCTGCCCAATGATGAACTAATCACATGACTACATTCTTAAAATCTGGTGAAAGAAACAAAACCAAGTAATAAAAAACAATGTGCAAAACAAAATGTGATCACAGTCAAGCACCGACCAGCCTTTGTTAACTGGGATTCCCTGGAGTACTAAACTATGTGGTGATCACGTAAGTGTTATCTTCTCAATTCTTAAGATTGGTAGAAAGCTAGTATCATCCTACCAGAAGTACAGAAGTTCATTACATACCACAGGCACCTTAAAGCACTAGGAGACAACTCTCAAACCTGCAAAGGCCTCCTACAGATGCTGTAAGAAAGCAGAGACCTAGGCTGGAGAGATGGCTCAGTGGTTAAGAGCACCGACTGTTCTTCCAGAGGTCCTGAGTTCAATTCCCAGCGACCACATGGTGGCTCACAACCATCTGTAATGGGATCAGATGCCCTCTTCTGGTGTGTCTGAAGAGAGCTACAGTGTACTCATATACATAAAATAAATAAATAAATAAATAAATCTTTGGGGTTGGAAAGTAGCTCAGTGGTTAAGAACACTTGTTCTTAGGGCTGGAGAGATGGCTCAGCAGTTAAGAGTACTGACTGTTCTTCTGAAGGTCCTGAGTTCAAATCCCACCAACTATATGGTGGCTCACAACCACCCTGATGCCCTCGTCTGGACTTCTTCATCTGGAAGACAGCTATAGTGTACTCATGTACTCACATTAATAAATAAATAAATCTTTAAAAAAAAAAAAAGGGCTGGTGAGATGGCTCAGTGGGTAAGAGCACCCGGCTGCTCTTCCGAAGGTCCAGAGTTCAAATCCCAGCAACCACATGGTGGCTCACAACCATCCTTAATGCAATCTGATCCCCTCTTCTGGAGTATCTGAGGACAGCTACAGTGTACTTACATATAATAAATAAATAAATCTTTAAAAAAAAAAAAAAAAAGAAAGCAGAGACCTGGTTTTCATAATGGACAGGAGAGGTGCTAGTCAAAAAGGCCAGTGACCTAGTGAAGTGAAGTCTATGCTGAAAGAGTTAGAGTGGAGTAGCAGTCTGAAAGCTGCCTTTCTAGAAAATAGACGTGAAGACCAAGAAGCATGTTAGTGTTAGACAGAGGTGCGATGGATATGGCAGATGTACACAGAATGGGTGAGAGGAGGGACAACAAATACACTGCTGGAAAGGGGCTGGGACCAGAATGACCTCATCAAACTGTACTGCAAAAAGACCAGAGGCCGTACTGAGCTACAGAAATATGAGTGAAGGAAGAGAGGAAGATAAGAGGAAGGACTACAGCAATTAAGGTAAGACCTGGTTGCACTAGGATGAAGATGGCAGTGACAGAGGAAAAGTAGACAAGTCTTCCTAAGGGAAAAGATTAAAGAATGTGTGGAAGACAACTTGCAGGTCTGCATGGACAATGATGCTGGGAAGGGGGACAAATGCCTGAAGCCTCTTCTTCAAGCTGAGGCAGAACACACTGAAGATGTTCACACAGAGTATGCAGGTCTCTCCTATGGAAGGTTGAAAGTGATATGCATAAAGATGGAAAGAAAGAAAGAAAGAAAGAAAGGGAGAGACTTTTTTTTTTAGTTATTTTCCATCATTACTTGAAAAACTGAACACAGCCATGTTGAGATTTGCTTTATTGTTTGCATTATATTATTTGGGACTTGCAAGAGAATTCCGCACGTAAGATGCTGAGGGTCCCTGCCCCCAGCTGGTTCTGACTGGTGAATAAAGCTGCCGGCGGCCAATAGCTAGGCAGGGAGAAGAAGGTGGTGGGACTTTAGGATTCCTGGGCAAGGGGACCAAAGAAGAAGCGGAACTACCATGCTAGGGAAGCAGAAAGACCAGGCCTGAGAAGTGCAGGACAGAGAGACAGACAACATGCAAAAGTCAGGGAGGAGTTAGTAAGAAATAATTCAAGAGTATCGAAGGGGAGAGTGTGCTGCCTTGTGGAGATTTGGGAGTGTCTTAGGGCATTATTAAATATGAGGTTGTGTGTGCGTGCGTGTGCGTGTGCGTGTGTGTGTGTGCGTGCGTGCGTGCGTGCGTGTGTGTGTGTGTGTGTGTGTGTGTGCGCGCGTGTGTGCATGCGTGCACATGCGACTTTCATTTGAGAATCCAGAACACGACACAGATAGCAAGGAACTCACTGCTCCACCAGGGGATTAGAGAGGATTACTCAAACTACCGCACACAGCTGCAGACAGGTACTGTACGTTCCTGCTCACTATAAATGTTCTCTGTAGTTTTCCAAACAGTTCTAATTTTTCTAATGACATAAATCCTTCATGCAATATATTTCATTAAGAGATTTTCTTATAATCAGAAGTCAAAAAGTAAAATCTTTGATCCTTTTCATACTCTCCAATGTTTCCAGAAATTTTATTTTACTACACGAATTAATCTAAATTCCTAATTTTTATATTACTTGGAAGAGATATAAAAATTAGCCTCAAAATTATTTTTACATTAACCAAAATTGACTATTATGTGAGGCATATTGTCTAAAAGATTACTAACATGGTTGATACTAAAATCAAGTTTACAGCTGGATAGTTTGAAGACATTGTGTACTGACATTTTTCTCTTCTCATTTAAAGTTTTAATAAAGATGAAATGCTAAATAAAATCCTCAACTAAAAGAAAGCAAAATTCCATGTAGTTGAGAGAAGTAATTACATCCCACCCTCCAATATATGCTGATATGAAATTGGTCCTAAATTTATTCTTCAGTTTAAACTTGTTGAAATGATTTTATAGTTTATTTCATTTGTTACATACCAGTTAGCAATGTCCTTGTGAGCTACTAGGTTCTGAAGAAATGCTTGTAGTCCTAATTGTCTATCTTCTAGAAATTCCGCATTATAATTATCTTTAAACCAGCGTTTTGGAGGAAGTGCTAATCGAAAGCCTGGAAACATCTCTTTTAACTAAAAAAAAAAAAGAAAGAAAGAGAGAGACAGCGTTTAACTCAGTTACCTGAATGGAATACTGTCCTATACCATGAACTATTTGAAATTATTCACCAAACAAGCTTATGATAATTAAACTAGGTAAGCCATTTTCTGTTGCCCTTAGGATCTCCCAGAGCTGTGTGCAGGCATTCCAGTTGCTCCACCCTATGCCTGCACGTGGTCTTTTCCACCTTCTCTGGTCTGGTGTCCGGGTGAGTAGGATTCACTGCAACTGTAATTTGCATTTCTGATTTCATAAATACTGTTAAACACTGCCTAACTGGGTTTTTGTTTATTATGTATTCAACTTTTGTCTAGCCCATTTAAACAGTTAGGCTGCAGCTTTAAAGATGGAGCAACTGCATATAAGAATGGATCCATGCCCTAAGAACGATCTCTGGCTAACAGACATTAATCAAACAAGTGCCTTGCCCTATAACACTTGGAAACCAAACTCTGACCAAAACCTGAATGAGCTTGGAAGTTGATTTGTCCCCAGAGACACCAGATAAGAGTCCAGCCTGGCTAAAAGCCTGGCTGTGAGACTGTCTGGTCCTGAAGAGCACCCACACCCTATCCCAACCACTAGTAACAAGTTTTAAAAGTGTAGGCAGCAATAGATCTAATATTAACACTATAGACTTTTGCTCTCTGTCCTTTTATCGTAAGTGATGCCACGGAGATTTCCTCAAACTTTTGAGGTTATATAATCATATAGGAAATAGATCAGAAAAATTTTTCATAAATACGCAGCTAATTGTGCAGATGACACTAATAATTACTATAGTAAAGAGAACTATATGATATTCCTATGAACCACAGACTTGATAACTTGTAGGAAGCTGCATGAAGTGAAGATGCAGGGAATAGACACATAACTGGCAAGGGAAGGCAGCTCGAGGTCTAACTACTTACTTTGTCATTAAGCCTGGAGAAGTCAGTGTATCTTCGGAAAACTACCCAGCTTTCTTCTGGGCTTTTCTTTACTAGGATTTTATATACCTAGAAAGAGAAAAAGGGAAAGGATATTGAGAGAGGGGAGAGGGAGAAAGGGGGGACAGAGAAAAGAAGAAACCAAACATTTGTAGACAAGTTTACTTGATATAACAAGCAATCTTTATACAAGAAATACAAAATCATTTAGAGAACCAAATGTATGGATAGGAAGACAGCAAAGTAATTTTTTAAAGTATGAGCAAGCCTAAACGCCACAGCACACGCGTGGAGGTCACAGAGCAACATTCAGGAGCTTCTCTGGTTCTACCACGTGGGTCACGAGGCTTGGCAGCAAGCACCTTTACTCACTGAGCCAACTCCCCAGCTCGATCTACATCGAAGCAGCACCAACTTGGAGGCTAAGCAAATCAACATACAAATCCAGACTGATAGCATTCATACCCCAGCATACTGTTAATGAGTACACTGTCTTCCAGACGATGGGTAGGTGAGTGTAAAGAAATAGCCATCAAGTTCCAATTGGTAAAATGCCTCTTTCTATCCCAGCAGCATTATAACTGCATCCTATATACTAGACTGTTTTTTCAAAAATCATGTCAACAGTTTTCCTTGAAGGGCCTCTCCTCCAGGCATCCGTTAACAACATGAAGCAGCAGAATAAACACACAAAAAACTAGAGTTCAAGAAAATCCAAAAGCAAACACTTTGACTTAATGTGACTTTAGCAAGGTCAATGATGAACACACACAGGCCAATGTGCATAAGCACACAATATTAAAGTATTTAAACAAAACTGGGAATGGTGGTCCATACCTAAGTCCAACACTTAGAAGGCAGAGGCAGGCAGATCTGTATGAGTTCAAGGTTACCCTGGTCTACACAGTGAGTTGCAGAAACAGCCAGGACTACATAGAGACACCGTCTCCAAATACCAAAAAAGAAACAAAATAGCCGGGCGTGGTGGCACACACCTTTAATCCCAGCACTTGGGAGGGAGAGGCAGGTGGATTTCTGAGTTCGAGGCCAGCCTGGTCTACAAAGTGAGTTCCAGGACAGCCAAGGCTATACAGAGAAACCCTGTCTCAAAAAACAAAACAAAACAAACAAAGAAACAAAGAAACAAAATAAAACCAAACCCCAAAATATTAAAGCTGGATAGACTTGAAAAAATTCGTTAAAGCAATGGAAAACAACTGTAGATCTCTTCTATGAATATCAAACAGCTATTCCAGACAGAAATCTGACCACAAGGCCTCTGCATGGACAATTTCAAAACATTATGAGGAGGACTTCAAGAAAAATAAGGATGAGTTCCTCATATATTTGAGGACAGTACTGTGAAGCTGATGTGCTCTCTAGCTGGTTTATAGATGTACCAGACCTCAGTGCATAGCGAGAACAGCTATCCTGAGAAGTAACAGTGCGCTCAAAGGCCTGGGTATCAACACCTACCAATCACTTCACTAATTAGGATTGTGGAACTGGGAAAAGGCAGAACAGTGGAGCTCAGGAGATTCACCTTTATGATGGCATAGGAGACAATGACAATGAAGGCTTTTAGTTATTTAAGTGCCTGATTAAGTGATTTCACAGAGAAATATAAATGGTTGGGCCTTTCATCACAACACGGATTTAAGAATCACTCCTGGATGGTCTGCAGATATAAATGTTAAAGTTTATAACAAAAACTGTTAGACTAAAACATGGGTAACATCTTTACAGCATTATAGGATGTACAGATTGTAGACAAGTGCTAGTCAGATCCAGGTCTAGAACACAGAAAACTGCAAAATGGAGAATGTGCAAGAGATTATCCAAATGGCCAAAAAGGTTTGAGTGTTTAATGTAACTAGTCATTAAGAAAACTCACATTTTATTTCAACTAGAAAACATAAAATAAGGACAGAAAAAGGCAACACCCCAGGGAGGTGTGGAATGAGTGGAAATCCCACACTGCAATGGTATCCCCCGCTACAGAACATGGCTCACCAGTATTTTCCAATGCTGAGCTACGGAACTAACAACTTTACTCCTAAGTAGATTGTAAATGGGAATGCATACATATAGTTGCCAAGTGATCGGTACAAGAAGAGCACAGTCAGAAAGAACCTCAAAAGACAAGTATTGCTAGCAATAAAAATGAGCTGCCTAACTTTATGCACGATCACGGGTAACTCTCATAAGCCTAGCACCAGAACAACTGGACCCAAAGACCACGTGGTCAAGAATCTGCAGTACAGGCTTGCCTTAACCAGCACACACACGCATACCAGTAAACCAGTCTTTTTCTTCTTACTGGTGTGCAGCAGAAGCCAATACTTACAGTGAATTTGGCCCGCTCTTCCATAACCTCGTAACCTAGAATTGTAGGTGTTGAAGGTCTGTCTTCCCAGTTCACTGCCTCAGGATGCTGCTCTTCAGCCTCTCTTGGTCTAGCAGAATACTCAATGGATGAATCTGTCCCTGTAAATTTAGTCCTAATGAGAGGACTACCACACATTGATGATGCACTGTCCATCTGATCCTGGACATTCGTCTGCTTAAGACTGCCCACAGCTGAGTCCTCTAACTGGCCTTTGGAAGAGGTTGAGCTTGTGGAAACACTGCCAAAAGAAGAACTCCTTTGATTTCTGTTGTTTGTAAAGCTGGAAGCGGAGTTTCCTATTGGCATTGGAACTGGGACATACGGGGTTGCCATCTTCTTTGGCCTTGGCAACAAACTTGTACACCTTTGAGTCCAAACACTTAAAGAACAACCAATATGCAGTTCATTGCTTTCTTCTTAGGAATTCACTATCTAAAAATGAGAAGGACATATTGAAGAATTAGACTTCAACCTAGAACTCAAACCAATAGAAAAGAAAGTGCTTCTCTTAATTTGTGACACTCAATTACCTATGAAGACATGGGTAACATCATCCTGTAATCTGATTTACCTCTGTGGACTCTTGTTTACATGGTTAGGAGAACAAACTTATTTTACATCTCTTTTCTTGACCCTTATGATATACATATTTCTTCTTTTTTTTTCCCTTTGGTCTACTTTTCTTTATTTTTTGCAATATTCATTTTAAATGGACTTAATCCTAACATACATTCAAACATATTTCCTGTCTACTCCCACTCAAAAAATGGAAGCAGAAGGAGAAGTTTTGTCGTCCTGGTTGTACTATATGCAACATAGGAACAGAAGAAGGAAAAAAGTCATTCATTTTACTTTTTTATAGAATTACTGAAACTCCCAAGGATTTACACAGGCTAATCATAGTCAGTCCGAAGTTTGATTATTACTAAGGAATGCTCTTTTACTTTGATTGAGATTTGCAATGCTATGCATGCATTCTAAACCTCTTCCTTAAAAAATATGTTAATTTTTAGGCAGGGTCTTACAAGGTTGTTGCCTGTGAACTTGCTAAGTAAGTAGCCTAGGTAGGTTTGAACTTTTGATCTTGCAGCCTCCATAGGTGCTGGGATACACACCTGTACTACCAAGCCAGCAACAACTGTCTTGAAAGTAACATTTTTTTTTAAACTTAGCATCAAATATATTTCAAATGCAAACTTGGTAAAGTTAACGAAAAAAAAGGGGGGGGGAAGGTATCAGGTTTACAGTCAATCAAATTAAATCATTAAAAGTTTTGCTTTTTGATTCTAGATTATTCATTCTCAATAACCTAAGGTCCAAAAGATGGTTATATTGTATGTCTGAATAATTTTGTAGAATAAAGAAGTAATGACTTACCATTACGACGTTAAGTAATAAACTCAGAAATGTTAAGTAGCGACCAGGAGAAATGACAGGTCTATTTATACACAGCAACAGGGGGTCTACCAGCCCAACTTTATTTACTGTCCTCTTAGCAAGCTGTCCCCTCTGGATGTAGGAAGTTTAAACAGGGTGTCTAACCTCACGCGGCCAGTGCAACCTTCCTTATTGTGGAACATTCAAGAAACTTGAGCTACGGACTCACCCCTTGGGTGAATCCTGACCCCCACCCCGCACCTCCCCAGAAGAACCGCGCAGGATTCTCGTAGCTCCGGCGCTGGCCTCTGACATCTGCCACCTGAGGCCCCGGGCTGCCAAGGGCGGCCTCGGGGTGCGCCCGGGGACTTCCACCCGCGGGAGCGCCGAGCGGCGGAGGGAGGGCGTGTCGCCTTCTTCGGGGGCGCCTGACCTCGTACCCAGGAGGATGCTCCCGCGCTACCTGGGGAGGAGGGTGACAGCACGGTGGCGGAACGCAGGCCCGGGGAAGCTGGCAGGGCGACGCGGTCCGCGCGGGCCGCGAGCCCTCAGGCCGGGCTCCCGCACCTGCAGTCCTCCCGGGCCAGGCGCGCCCAGGGGTGCGGCGGGGTCCAGGCTCCCCCGCGCCCCGCAGCCTCCCGCGCGCCCGCCCGCCGTCCAGGCGGCAGGTGTCCCCGCGTCCTACCTCGGCGCGCTCCGCGACCCCACGCCGTCAGGGGAAGGAAGGCGGCTCCTGTTGGACTGCGGCGGGTCGCGTCCTGCCCGGGCACTCGGACTCCTCACGTGACCCTCCGCCCCGGAGCAGCCGCTCGGTGCCTGGGCACAGCCACCCAGCCAGGTTCCCGCGAACCGAGGGAAGGGACGGCCTCGAGTGGGAGGGGGAGGTATGCCGCTCCAGGAAGTGACGTCACAGCACGGCACCGCCCCCGGAGGCCCACACTGGGATTGCTGGTCCCTGTCTCTGCAGTGGCCCGAACAAATCTAATTTTATCACAGGGAATCGACAGTTTTTTTTCCACAGGCTTTATTACTAGGGAGTTTCTGAGAAATGGGGCTACAATATCTAGTTTGCCAAGTAGATGAAGAGAAGACTTCAATTCCCAGAAGGCACTTTGGCTAGCATAAGTTCGGGCTAGAGCTTTGCATCATGGGACTTGTAGTTATCACTGGTTGGGGGGGGAGGTCTAGAAGGTTAGTCATTTTCCATAATTAGCATTTCTTTGATGGATTGACAACTGATTTGAAGAGTAGGCAGATAGAACACTATTTTATTGTGTATTTGTCCCTGTAATTTAGGACTATGGTAAAGATTCCTGAATGCCTGAATTTCTGAATTTAGCCCAAGTGAAAACAGTATTAGGCTGCTTAGATTTGCTAATTTGAAAACCTTTAGTGTTTCAGCAACACTATTATTTAATATTATATATCAAAGTTTACAGAACCATTTGTCAGTACAATCGAGTTGTCTTATTTAAAGATCATTCAATGATTTCTAGGGCTTTGGAGCGATACCTAGAAGGGGAAAATTGAGAGTGGTGATTCCAAAATGATAATGTGATTTCTGACATAGGTGTAGCTTTTATTGGAGAAATAAGTATGAGATAAACAGAATTCGTTGAAAACATAAAGATATTTTCAGGATGAAATTGCCCTTTTTGTCCTTGAATTAATATAATTGAATAAAGGGAAGAAAAAAGTAAGGCAAAGAAAAATGAACCTTGGAATAGTTTTCTTAATAGGGCTCCAGGGGCCAAGGAAAGAAAAGCGCTCAAGAAATAAGAGTGTACAGGTAGCATAGTTTGAAGAAAGATGAAGATCTTGTAAAGGTTGTTGGAACTGTTTGAGTAATTTTTTTTCAGATTATTGAGTGGAACATAACAGGATATACATATATACAAACATATACATATATACATATGTATATATCGCATATTTTCTGGTATTGATAAATGGCTAGATTTTACTTTCAGGAGATAACTAGACATTTTTAGTAATCAAAGAAGAACATTCTGTGTGTTGTCAGATAAGGGCTACAACATAATCTATATATACAATATAATCTATATATATACTGGCCGGTTCCTACTTATAGACTTTTAGTTTACACTCTATGCAGTGGTCCACAATAGAAATGAACTGTTTACACAGCTTACAGAATAAGATTATTTTTCTGACTTTTGTGTTGTGTACTTTTATGTATGTATAATAAGAGGGCATTTGAGCTCACCCAAGGTATCGTTAGACAAGATGCATAGCTTTTATCAGCCTGAGGTGATAGTGGGGTGAGCGAGAAGATGTAAAAACTACAGGATAAAAGAAGCATTTGAAATGGAAAGATATATTATTTCCCCTCCTAAGGAATTGCTCTATCTTCTGTACATTTGGCTTCTCTTGTGGCTAGGTTTATATCCCGGTTTAGATACATTTTTATTAAGCTGGATTTTTTTTTCAAGTAGCATATTTGATCCAACTTGTGTCCAACAGGTGCCTCTTTCCAAAGAATTAAAATGGAGGTGTGGCTGAGCAAAGGCATAAGATTGATGCCACAGAAACTAATGTCATAGGAGTATCTGTGGTGAGAAGTCTGGAAAGCCCCCCTGCTAATTTCTCTAAGATTGATCCATTCTTTCTCCCCTCTTGACTTCCCTTAGACTCTGTGAAATAGCCTAGTGAGTTTTTCAACATATTAGCCTTTTGCTTAAATACGGTCAAAGATTGTGTTTTAGTGTAAAAACCAAAACTGCAAGTAACACAGGCAAACTGAAAACCAGGAGTGGACACAGACAGGAGTCTTACAATTATTTAAATTGGGATGAGGAGATGGCTCTCTGGATAAAGCACTTGCTGGGCAAGTGTGAGGACCAGAGTTCAGTTCCCCAGTACCCACAAAGAACAGCCAGGAGTGGGTGTGCGGGCATGCACACCTATGTACGCTCATATATATGTTTAATCCCAGTTCTTGGGAGGTGGACCCCAGGATCTCTTGAGCAAATTGGCTCCTAGACTGTCTGAATTAGTTCCAGGTTCAGTGACAGACCTTGCCTCAGAAGGTAAAGAGCAATTAAGGGTGATACCTGCCCAATCTGCATACAAGTATGTAGACCTCTTCATGTACTACATACGTGTGAACACTCATACAAGCATATACACCACACATAAACCTACACAGATAATAAAGTGTGGTAGTTCATAAGGGAACATTATTAGTTTATCACTTCGATAACTCTGTATAGAAATATGATATTTATAATACAGGAAAACACTTCCTCAGTAATTTACAATTAAAAAACGAACATGAAGTGACCCCATTAAATTTAAAAATAATTAATTCTGTGATTCGCACTTGTACTCCATAGGGGGCGTTCCTGTAATCTTGCTATTTAGGATCTGTACTCATGTGCTCTATTTTCTCAGTGCCATGACCTTGTGAGTCTAGAGAAAGAACCACAGGTGATCTAGCTCCGGGAGAGCTGGGAGGTCAGCAAGGCATGGCAACCTGACACCTGAGGCCCTGGCTGGATGTGCGAGCTCTCCAGCTTCTTACATTCGGAACGAGAATCATTTGAGATGAGTGTAAGGCAGACATGACTGCTGTCATTGACTATTTTTCTTGCGGTGTGGAAATCTCTTCCTGCAAGTCAGGTGCAGAAAGGATGGGTGTGGTCCATGAGAAGCCTCGGTTTTGCCGAGAAGGATCCCGACTCTTTTCTTGAGCTCTGAGAGCCAATTCATACACTCGATCCTTTTCTAGCTGTCTTTGAAGTTCTTTCTGCTACATTTTCAACTAGCGTCCGACATTTGGGGGATTTCCATAACAAGCTTGAGAGAGGACACAGCTTGTGCGGGTGTGGAGGGAGGGTTAGGGGACAGCCTAATGGAACTGAAAGGTTTTCTGGGGGTGAAGTTGGACGTAGAGATCGTCTTTTAGACTACACCGATTATGACCTTATCAGTAATGCCTTCCTATGGAATGCCTACTCTATAGAATCAAGGAAGCCACCCTCGGTTAGCCTTTTGTTCTTGGCTTGGAATGCAAACTGACCTTATGTCATCTGTGGTTACCCAATCATGCGCAGGGACTGAGTTATGCATTAGGTATCTATCTGCCCACATCTCCTAACACCAAATAAGCTATCCCATAATTTCAGGTTTTTTTTTTTTTAATAGCTGGACCGGTATACACACTTTTATTTCCAAGATCATTTTAGTTTCTGGTTCTAATTTGCAAAATGAAATACTTTTCAGAGACTATAAGTTTCTTCATGATGCTTATATTGCTCACAGTTAGCTAAATCAATCAATTGGCTACTCCTGGGGACTTGCCATAGAAAAATGTGTCTGAAAGTCCAACTGTAGCAATCATTTGCCGCTCTGATCTCTCACATTTTTTTCTCTTTATATGATTTGACAGTGCTTTTGCCTGTGATTTTCTGTCCCCCTACATCGGTGCCCACATTCCTTTTGACAACCTCCTGGGTGGGTTGTCAATTCCTGTCCTATCAGATGCGATTATCACTGCATCTGCCTTTCTGGACCAGAATGGAAACACCTTGAGGTCAATAAAGGTGGGGTTTTCTTCTCCATTGATCAACAGAACTTCTGGCTAAGTTTGGTAGGGCCAAGTTGAGCAAATAAATGAATGAAAATGAGTGAATTAAATTTTAATGTTTTCTTTTTTTCTTTCTGGTTAGTGATTCCAACGCCCACACCTCTTCAGTGGAATTTTGTTTTGC
Source organism: Mus musculus (assembly GCF_000001635.26). Taxonomy (NCBI): domain Eukaryota; kingdom Metazoa; phylum Chordata; class Mammalia; order Rodentia; family Muridae; genus Mus; species Mus musculus. The sequence continues at coordinate 10,443,963 of NC_000069.6, forward strand.
AGAAACATACGGAAGCCATAAGAACAACAGCAGGAGTGACTGTGGGTGAGGAGAGCGAATGCCATTCATTCCTGGGAGTAATCTGTAAGCCCCTGGATGGGCCAGGAGACTCGCAAGTTCTGACTTGGAATCGATGTTACTTGGAGTCAGAACTGATATCAAAATGATCACCATAACGTAGTTAGCAGCACTAAGGTCCATGAAAAGCCTCAGGAGAGCAAAAATAAAGGGGAACCCAAGAAGCCAAACATAAGAAAGCCGATGAGTCAGACTCTATAGTACTTTTTAGGCTTTGTCTTAAGTTGGTTTGAGAAATGCTTCTGACATAGGATTAAGTAACGAAACCTCTAAGTTCCTCAGAATGTCAGCATTTTTAACATCTTAGTTTGTAAGACAATCTTCCCAAACAGGGATTAAAAATATCCTGCCAGGTGAGAAGCCAAGACTTGGAAGGGAGGGCAGCATGGCTGTCAACACTGAGACTTGCTCATCTGAGAGGAGTCACCGTCCTGTCTGCAGGGAGGCTTTTGTTAGGTTCCCCTTCACTTTTCCAACTACAATGTGGGGCAGCACTCATCCTCCACACAATTATTCCGAGAGCTGAAATGATTATGCTTTTAGAGGGCTTAATACTGACAAAAGGAACTATAGCTCCTCCTGCCATTTCTGGAGTCTCAAAGCTGTTCGGTTTAAAATGTGTGAACAGTAGCTGTAATAACGTACTTACATACATGTTAAAAGAACAGATACTGGAAACCTCTACAGAGAACTGCTGTATTGGCTTCATGGACAATAGTGAGTGTTTTTGTTTTTTCTCTATTGACTTCTAGTTGACTTCTTTCTCCCCTCTCTCTCTCTCTCTGCTTTACTGAGATATACTTGACAAACTATATAATTTAAAGTATGTCATGTGATGATTTGATATGTATGTGTTAGGAATTGATTTCCTCAATACAGCTAGTGAGCACATTGCATTAATTTCCTTAATTATCATGATAATTTCTTAGACAGCATTGTTACTGGAGATGGTACTTTACAGACCCCTGTGTGAGTGAGGGTGTATACGTGTGTGTGTGTGTGTGTGTGTGTGTGTGGAGAGAGAGAGAGAGAGAGAGAGAGAGAGAGAGAGAGAGAGAGTCGGTCTCCCAGGCTGTCCTCAAACTTCAAATCTTTCTGCCGTAATCTCCCAAGGGCCAGGTTATAGGCATTTGTCACCATGTCTGAATTTTCATTTGAGCATATAAAATGGTGCCAGCTCTGTGAGGAACCACATTTTAATATATTTGTTGAGTGCTTGCCATATGTAGCAGTCGTTGCTCTAAGCCCAGATATGCTCTTGGAAATTGTATTCTGGTAGATACATGTTCAGGGATAGTCAATAGATACAACAAATAAGTTTTAAGAATTTATCTAGACCTGTATTCTTTGAAGATAATAAAACACAGTGTAGTGGCTATTCCTGGTTGTCAACTTGACTATATTTGGAATGAACTACAATCCAGAATTGGAAGGCTCACCAGTGACCCTTATCTGGAGGATGGGAGATAGAAGTTTCTGATCTGGATCTTGGTATGGAGATCTTGAGGCATAGTGGCTAAGGTTTCAAGAAGCTTAAATCTCCAAATTCAAGGTCATCTGGGATTAAAGGTGTGGTGGAACACACCTTTAATATGGGCTTCACCTTTCATCTGGGATTAAAGGTGTGGTGGAACACACCTTTAATCTCGGCTAAACCTTCTGCTGGAGACAATATAAGGACATTGGAAGAAGGGAGTCTTGCTCTTGCTCCTTCGCCTGCTTGCTGTGTGAGACTGAGTAACTGCTAGATCCTTGGACTTCCATTCATAGCTACTACTGAACCATTGTTGGGAATTGGACTGCAGACTGTAAGTCATCAATAAATTCCTTTACTATATAGAGACTATCCATAAGTTCTGTGACTCTAGAGAACCCTAACTAATACACATAGTAATATAGTAATTATGGTGGAGGTAGTGAAAGAGTTCTCTATTGAAGTTTCAACTCAAACCTTTCTGAAACAAAACAAAACAAAACAAACAAACAAACAAACAAACAAAAAACAAAGGTCCTGAACTGCTTAGATTTTAACTCTATAAGAAAACAACCTGCAAAAATCTGCAGGTCAAGCCTCCAGGAAAGCAGTCACGTGTTTCCTAGGAGGAGAAAAGAAGCAAAGCTAATTAGCAAAGCCTCTATTTTCCTTCTGAGTTCCATTTCCATTTCCTGAAGATGACAGGTGTTTCCCTAATCACAATTGTGGTCTGCATGCCTCCTGAGACCTGGGGTCTTTAACTTTAATACCTGCTGTTCCTAAATCCTCAGTGCTTGTTAAGGAATCCTCATTGCCTTTGAGGTTTCCCTTCTGGAGTCTTTCCCCGCATGCATCCCTGGGGTGCATTCCATGCTCCCAGGCACCTGCTCTGGCTATTGCTCCTGCCACTGTTGTTGGATGAGCTGCGTCACTGCTGCTGCCTGAGTCACGTTTGCCTTGACAGCTCTACAGTAAGCAGTCTTTGCCCTAACTGAAATTAGAAATGCAGTTGTCTCTTGACTTCAACCCCGATGAAGCTGCAAACTGGAGCGCTGCCAACTGAACTGCCCGACCCCACTGATGAGGAGGATCCGTAGAGCAGTGGGCGGTGGGGGATTATGCAGAAGCTTCCTTCTCTTCAGCTGGAGTCCTGAAGCATTACAGAATAGTGAGCCAAGCCTTTCAGTTTTGTTCTCAGGGGAGCTGCGTGTGGGTGGCTCATGTGAAAAGGTCTTGTAATAACCTCTATGTGGGCCTTACTGGGAGCCACTCTCTGAGTCTCTTTGTGTCTAGGGCATTGCTGGCCTATGACTCACAAGAGGTCTCAGCCCACAGGCCAAACATCCCCAAGGCCTTGTACTCCCTCTTAGGCAAGCACTTTGGGTTAGATGAGCCGTTGAGGATGCTTGCTTACTAAGTACCTGGGGTACAGGGACTCATGCTTTTGAGGTTTCTCTTAAAGGTTGCTACTGGCTATATTGTCCCAAGCTTTCTAGAGCTTATATGAGCTAGTTAGTATCTTTACAAAAAAATATCATTTTTTTCTTAAATTGGACAGAGCTTGTCTCATCGTGATATGAAGAAACAAGTCAGGAGGAAGACCAAGAGGAGAGCCCAATGCTCAGAGGCACACAGAGAAGGAATACAGATTGTGATTGTTGTCTAGAGTAATTTTGAAATGGAGCCAGAACCAGGGTGACAGCAGGAAGCAGGGCAAGTGTTTCTAGTGGCACCATTGAGCCTCAAGTCTACTCTGCTGCTGAAGCTGAAATTGCCTGAGGTAAAACATTTCCTAGTGATGAGCAAGTTTAATGCTGGCTTTTCTGTTCTTATTAGTTTTACAATAATTAATGCAATCTAGAACACCTAACAAAACGTTGAAGCAGAACTTCAAATGTTGCAAGGATCTTATTTTCAATCATCCAACAAATATTTATTGAATGCCAATGTTTTAATGACTTTATCATTACAATAAAACTAATAAAAGTATTATCTATGCAGCTGCATGGGCACACTTGTTTATAGACCTATGCAGATAGAAATACCTACAGATTGGTATGGAGGTATCTATCTATATCTATATCTATATGGATCTATCTATCTATCTATCTATCTATCTATCTATCTATCTATCTATCTATCTATCATCTATCTACCTATCTATAGATATTGGTATAACCCCAACTATAAAAATAGGTATAGGCATGGATCCAGACATAAGGATATGGAACTCAGCCAGGAAGATGTCTCAGTGGGTAAAAGCACTTGCTGAGAAGCCTGGCAACTTGAATTCCATCCTGGGACCAACAGGGTAGGAGAGATCTTCCAAACACATGCTGTGGTACTTATCTCACACACACACACACACACACACACACACACACACACACACACACACACCATATTTAAAAAACAACATAAGGAAGAGAAAGTTTATTCTAGCTCACAGTTCCAGAGTACAGCCCTTTGTGGTGGGGGAAGTCAAAGCAGTGGGAGCTTGAAGCAACTCATTACACTCCCCAAGCACAGAGGGACGGATGCCTCTTCCGAGCTTCCTTTCTATACATATACAGTGCAGGATCAGCCAGAGGAATGGTGCTGCCAACAGTGGGCAGGTAGCTGCACATCTGCTGTATACGTAAAGGGAGGCCTGGGTCAAACCTGTGTATGTTTTTTGGTTGGTGGTACAGTCTCTGAGAGCCCCAAGGGACCAGGTCCAAGTTAGTTGGTTCTTTTCTTTTCCTTCTTTTCTTTCTTTTCTCCTCTCTCTCTCTCTCTCTCTCTCTCTCTCTCTCTCTCTCTCTCTTTCTTTCTTAGCATGTGGAGGTCAAAGTACAACTTGTGTGAGCTGATTTTTCTTCTTTCTACCACGTGGAAAGAAAACTTGGCAGCAAGTATCTTTATCTGCTGAGCCATCTAAATGGCCTCCAGTGACCCCTAAAATCCTTATTTGATTGGTGCTAACTCAGAGGACTGCCCTAATCACCATTTCCACTTGGGTTCTATATGAGCTCTTTGAAGACACAGAGGGAGACCCTTAGGCTATTTCTTTCCCACTACAACTGACAGTTTAACCAACATCTTTTCACTTCCTGCCGAGGATGGCCACTTACTCAGCCTGATATTGCTTTGCCTGTGTTCCCCTCAGGTCATTTCACATGCTTATCCCAAGTTCTGAAGCTGATAGTATTGGGCAAATATTAAATTATTGCTGAAATAAGTAAGAAAATTTATGGACTCAATTAGCCAAAAATACATCATAGAAGAGGTTTTAGGAATGGGTGAGTTTAAGCCTTAATAGTTCTATTGCACATGTGACGTTCATCTGATTGACCATGGGGATGGAAGATGGCTCCTGGGACTATCCCAGTGTTTGCATCTCTCTGTATATTCTAGTATCATAGTGAAATTCTAAGTGGCATCCAGCTCAAGGGGAGGTCCCAAGACCTGACACTTACTGAGGCTATGAAGTGCTGACAAAAAAGGACCTATCATGACTGTCCTCCAGAAGACCCAACAAGCAGCTGAAAGAGTCAGATGCAGATATTTGCACCCAACCAATGGACAGAAGCATCTGACCCCTGTAGTTGAATTAGGGAAGGCTGAAAGAAGCTGAGGAGAAGGGCCATCCTGTAGGAGAACCAGCAGTTTCAATTAATCTGGACCCCCAAGATCTCTTAAACACTGGACCACCAAACAGGCAGCATGCACCAGCAGATAGGAGGCCCCCAACACACATAGAGTAGAGTCTGTGTTCATTCAGAGATGACACACCTAACCCTCAAGAGGCAGGAGGCCCCAGGGAGCTTAAAGGTCAGGTGGGGGTGGGGATGGTGACATCCAGGTAAAGACAGGGGCTGGGAAGGAGGTATGTGAAGTGGAACAGTCGGCGGGTGGATGGGGCTGGTGATAAAATGTGAAGTGTTAAAATATAAATTAATTAGTTAATAAAAAACAAAGAATGTTACAACTAAGAATCCTCATGTTCATCTTGGTTTGTTTGTCATATGCCCAATGACACACTACTGACTATGTTGGAGTGGAATTCATTGCCTTCTTATGTCACTCTGGGCCTATCCTTAAGTTTAAACTTTAAATCAACTTTATCCAGTGTTTCCTGGAGGATGTAGATGGATATCTGAACTAAAATATGGAAGCTGTTAGGAGGGACACAGACTAAAAATGATTATACAGTCAATAATGTCCTCTCCTAGGAGAGAAAGTGACTTCATGAAGGTGATCAATCATGGGGGAACCATTTAGATCCTAGACAAGGGGCAGAAGATGGATATAGTCCATTTGGTAGGTAAAGATATGCAGTGTCTACAGAAAGCTTGGGATAACTTCAAAGATTCATCCTCAATAAAACTCTCTTGAATTTCATTGGAACTGTGCTCATCTGTCAGCGGATGACAGGGGAGGAGGTGCCTACAGCAAGCTGAGGACAGGTGCCTCCACCCTGCATCTATTAGTGGAAGTGCTCTTAGGGATGAAGCACTCCTGCCTGCAGTCAGCTCCCTGGTGGAGAAATGGTAAAGCCTCATCCACAGCCTTCATAGAAAATTGTGCTGTATGGAGAAGAAAGAAAAGGGACATTACCCCAGCTTATGCCCAAAGGCTGGCTGAATTTTTAATCTTGCATGGCCACAATGTTTTAAAGCGATTATTTTTTGCTGTCCCTCTTCTCTCTCTGTAGGTGGACATCCTCTATTTTTTGGTTGCCCAAATAAAAAATCTGGATTGCATCAATTTCCCTTCTTCGTCTTCCTGGCCTCTTATCAGAAGCAATCTCTGTAAATTGCTTACTACATATCTTCAATGATACCCTCTCTCCCATTTCAATGTAAGTACAGTCCCTAGCTGCTCACACTTAGTTCTTGACACTGCACAGCCCATCTCCACTTTGCTACTAGAGTAAGAATCTATGTGTGCTATAATTCATTTTCTCAAAATTTATTATTATCCCTGTCACTTACAAGGTGAGATGGAAAAACGTTTATACCCGTGAACCTGCTGGTGTGGTCCTGTTTCCCTCTTTAGCCTCATATCCCCATTTCTTTTACTCTCTCCTTACTCCAGGGCCCAGATAAATCATTTACTACACATGTAATATTACTCTTTACCTGGTCATGCAGTTTGTTCCTTTTCCTTTGAAAAAATCAATGCATGAAGCTCATATTTTATTTATTTATATTTTTTAAAGCGTGAAATTTTCACTTGTGTGTTTGTGTACACATGAGTGTGTGTGCCACAATGCTCTTGTATGCCCCAGTGCTCCTGTGGAGGTCACTGGACAACTTTGTGGAATTGATGATCAACTGCCCTCTTTTTTTTTTTTTTTTTTTTTTTTTTGAGGCACTCAGGTGCCAAGCTTGCATTGAAACATTTTTTGGCCATTGAGTCATCTTGTCGACCCAAAGTTCACGTTTAAACCTCTCTGTCTCTTGCTCTCTTTCTCTCTCTTAAATAATGTTCTGTAACTTCTCTGGCATTTCTTTCTCAAAGCTGCTGTTTGTCCTTTGTGTGGTTTTGGCCTTTATCATGTGGTATTAAAATTGTTTCCCATTCATTCAGTCAGCCCACACTTCTTGAAGACTTTGTGTGTGTGAAGAGGCTCTGGCTGCATAGAAATGAATATTTTATACTTGTTGGCCTCAGTCTGGAGTTAGGTAGAGACAGGCATTTAAGTTAATAATTATGAAAGCAGTCTGCATACTAGTTGGATATTGCCATTGAGTATCTGATCAGTAGAGAGAAGTGAGGAACAGTTTTATAGAGAGTTGGGGTCATGTCAGGTACAAAACTTGTCACCCTGTGTAAATTATCTTCCAGTTTGTTCCCCATCAGCAGTATTTACTGAACACATATTGATGTTGTTATCTGTAAGTGAAATAGTGACCTAAACAGAATCATTACCTTCATGCTGTTCATAGTAAGGCTGGGTGGAGATAGATCAGGCAAGCACTGACCATAACTGGTAAGCTACAAGCAATTCACACAGAGGAGGGGAGCCAACCCCAGCTGTGGAGTGCGGACACAGCAGAAGATTCCAGAAAGAAATGACATCTAAGGTCAACCAAAAGGACTAGGAGTTAGGCAGGTGAAGGCATTTGTGTGTGTGTGTGTGTGTACAGTATTTTCCAGTCTGGAAGTGGAAAAACAACATGATAGAATCAGGCACTTTAGAGGCAATAGATTATGCATACCCAAATACATATAATTTTTAATATATCCTTGACTTTTAAGGTCAAGAGTTCATTTTGTTGATTAGAATTTTACATAACTTAAAATCCAGTGCCCCTCCTCTCTCTCTTACCCCTCCTTCTCCTCTTCTTTCTCCTCCTCTTCCCATTCCTCCCTCCAGCCCCTCCTTTTTCGCCCCTCTCAGCAACAGACATGAAGTGTATACCATCTTTCCTAGGAAGTTCTCCATGAGTTTTCCTTTTGATAACGTGGAAATCAAGGGCCTGCCTGAATCTTCCAGCTACACATCTTCTCTACCACTCCAGAGTAGATGAACTTGACCCACAGGCTTGGTTATGAGCCTCTTATCCATGAATTTTACATGTAGTGTCGAGCTACCTCCATGGACAAAAAGTGAAATCTAGACCATGGTGAGCAGCATAGGACTGGAGACCTTTGGGAGAAGGAGCATTAGATGGAGGTGCTCAGGAAGCTTCCATGAGGACCGTGTACCACTCTCCTACTATCTTTATGAATCCTGGTTTCATTCAGTCAAACATTCAGAGACAGATCAGAAACTGTGGCTGGGATACTGACAGAGACTGGATTTCGAGGGGCTCTGGTAATTACTTGAATTTCAGAAGGAAATGTAAAACAAAGTAGGAAAAGTTAATAGAGCCCACCCTGGAGCTTAACCAGTGGGCATGGATAGAGCAAGGGGCAAAGGAGGACCAGGCCATTAAAAGCTCTGAACTATTTATGGGAGAAAGTAAGACAGGTGGAAGAGGTTGGAGTTTAGCTCAGTGCCAAATGTTTCCTTATTAGTATTGAATCCAGTGTGCTGAACTTAATTCCATTGGCCCAAGATGCCAAAGAAACCAAAACGCCAAACGACTACTAAGAAAAGGAAAACAAGGGAAGGAAGTCGGTGTTGGACTAGCACTTCAGTCAGGTTGCTTTGTCTCTGGTGTCCAGAGTGAATTAGAAGCAGGTGAGGGGAGACTGTGGTTTGCGGGGTGGGGGTGGGGGTTGGAGGGTGGTGGGGTGGTGGGTGGTGGTGGGGCAGCCATCATTAGACAGCAGGTGTTACAACCAGTCATCAGTATCTACATCTAGGACTCAGCCTTATGTGAGGAGCCGCCCTCACATTCGCCATTACAAGATGGGGCCGACATCCTGTGTTCTAAGTAGTAAACAAATAATCTGCGCATGTGCTGGGGTAGCTTTCCACTCCATGTGCTCTGCCTTCCCCGTGACAACAACTCGGTCGATGGGCTGCAGCCAATCAGGGAGCAACACGTCCGAGGCGGAGAACAATCCTCCATAAAAGGGACGGGGTTTTGCCATTTGCTCCTCTTCTCTTGCTCCTGAAGAAGTAAGCAATAAAGCTTTTATCGCAGAAGATTCCGGTTGTCCTGAGCGTGTTCTTCCCGGTGGGGACAAAAGCTTGGGGTAAGTGGTGCCGAAATCCGGGAACTACCATCACACCGGTGCAAGGGTGATCCCTCGTTCTCGAGGCAGAACCAGAACTGCGGGACACATTACAGCTTTACAGGTATGTCTGGCCTTGAACTTTCTCTAGTGTTAGAAGCCCTTTTGTTCCTTTTCACATGTCAACAAGTGGTTAAGGCAGGGCGGATTCTGGACGAAATTCAAGACAGTCTATCAGAAGTAAAGCAGGGAGAGAGAGTAGGAGCAAAGAGGAAACATGGTGCACCAATTAAGTATACAGGCCTTTCCACGGGTCTTGAACCCGAGGAAAAGTTAAGGTCAGGGAAGAATACCTGGGGAGAGATTGGAAGGAAAGAGGAGAAAAAACAAAAGAAAAAAGATCAATCAGTGGAGCTTTCTAGGAGAAGGAGCCTATACCCATCACTAGATGAGTTTAAGGAGCTAGCTCTTAGTAGCTCTGAATCAGATGAAAAATTTAGCTCCTCTGAAGAACCAGACCTGGAGGAGGAAGCAGCTCGTTATGAGAGAGAAAAGTGCCAGCCAGATAAAATGCGAGCTAATCGGTCAAGGAAAAAGCCAAAAGCGGCTGGCGAAGACCAGCTTGCTGCTTGGTCTCCGGGCAGTCAGCTTCAAGGTCATAGTGCACCTCCGCCCTATGCGGAGCCCCCGCCCTGCATAGTGCGTCATCCCTGCGCAGAGAGGCAATGGGCAGAGAGGCAATGCGCAGACTCGTTCATTCCAAAGGAGGAACAAAGAAAAATACAACAGGCATTTCCGGTTTTTGAAGGAGCCGAGGGAGGGCGAGTTCACACTCCGGTAGAGTATATACAGATTAAAGAGCTTGCGGAGTCGGTCCGTAACTATGGAGTCAGTGCTAATTTCACTATAGCACAAGTTGAAAGGCTTGCGAATCACGCTATGACTCCTGGTGATTGGCAGACTGTAGTAAAAGCTGTAGCCCCCAGTATGGGAATGTATCTTGAGTGGAAAGCCTTGTGGCAGGACTCCTGCCAGACGCAGGCAAGGGCCAATGCCACCATGGAAGGGGATCAGAGAACGTGGACTTTTGAATTACTTACAGGTCAGGGACAACACGCTGCTAACCAGACAAATTATCATTGGGGAGCATATGCTCAGATCTCAGCTGCTGCTGTTAAGGCGTGGAAAGCACTACCTACGAAGGGAGAGGCAAGTGGGCATTTGACCAAGATTACTCAAGGTGCACAGGAGTCCTTCTCAGATTTTGTGGCCAGAATGACAGAGGCAGCAGGGCGTATTTTTGGAGATTCGGAGCAAGCCGCACCTCTGGTAGAACAGCTCATTTATGAGCAAGCCACACAGGAGTGCCGAGCGGCCATAGCCCCAAGAAAGAACAAAGGCTTACAAGACTGGCTTAGGGTTTGTCGGGAGCTCGGGGGACCTCTCACCAATGCAGGCTTAGCGGCCGCCATCCTCCAATCCCAAAAACGCTCCATGGGCAGAAATGATCGGAGGACATGTTTTAACTGCAGGAAGCCTGGGCATCTTAAGAAAGATTGCAGAGCTCCAGATAAAAAGGGGGGAACCCTCACTCTTTGCTCTAAGTGTGGCAAGGGTTATCATAGAGCCGACCAGTGTCGCTCTGTGAGGGATATAAAGGGCAGACTCCTTTCCCCGCCTGATAACCAACCAGCTGATGTGTCAAAAAACGGGCCATCGGGCCCTCGGTCCCAGGGCCCTCAAAGATATGGGAACCGGTTTGTCAGGACCCAGGAAGCAGTCAGAGAGGCGACCCAGGAAGACCCACAAGGGTGGACCTGCGTGCCGCCTCCGACTTCCTACTAATGCCTCAAATGAGTATTCAGCCGGTGCCGGTGGAGCCTATACCATCCTTGCCCCCTGGAACCATGGGCCTTATTCTCGGCCGGGGTTCACTCACCTTGCAGGGCTTAGTAGTCCACCCTGGAGTTATGGATTGTCAACATTCCCCTGAAATACAGGTCCTGAGCTTAAGCCCTAAGGGCGTTTTTTTCTATTAGCAAAGGAGATAGGATAGCTCAGCTGCTGCTCCTCCCTGATAATACCAGGGAGAAATCTGCAGGACCTAAGATAAAGAAAATGGGCTCCTCCAGAAATGATTCTGCCTATTTGGTTGTATCTTTGAATGATAGACCTAAGCTCCGCCTTAAGATCAACAGAAAAGAGTTTAAAGGCATCCTTGATACCGGAGCAGATAAAAGTATAATCTCTACACATTGGTGGCCCAAAGCATGGCCCACCACAGAGTCATCTCATTCATTACAGGGCCTAGGATATCAATCATGTCCCACTATAAGTTCCGTTGCCTTGACATGGGAATCCTCTGAGGGGCAGCAAGGGAAATTCATACCTTATGTGCTCCCACTCCCGGTTAACCTCTGAGGAAGGGATATTATGCACCATTTGGGCCTTATTTTGTCCAATGAGAATGCCCCATCGAGAGGGTATTCAGCTAAAGCAAAAAATATCATGGCAAAGATGGGTTATAAAGAAGGAAAAGGGTTAGGACGTCAAGAGCAAGGAAGGACAGAGCCCATATCACCTAATATCTAATGATTGGGCAGTTTCAGTTACCTCCTTTTCAGGACAAATAGATAACCATTATTCAAAACATCCAATTTTACAGTTTGCCCAAAATCAATCTGTTGTGTTTCCACAAATAACAGTAAAAAACCCACTTAAAAATGAGATTGTGGTATATACTGATGGATCAAAAACTGGTATAGGTGCCTATGTGGCTAATGGTAAAGTAGTATCCAAACAATATAATGAAAATTCAGCTCAAGTGGTAGAATGTTTAGTGGTTTTAGAAGTTTTAAAAACCTTTTTAGAACTCCTTAATATTGTGTCAGATTCCTGTTATGTGGTTAATGAAGTAAATCTTTTAGAAGTGGCTGGGGGTGATTAAGCCTTCCAGTAAAGTTGCCAATATTTTTCAGCAGATACAATTAGTTTTGTTATCTAGAAGATTTCCTGTTTATATTACTCATGTTAGAGCCCATTCAGGCCTACCTGGCCCCATGGCTCTGGGAAATGATTTGGCAGATAAGGCCACTAAAGTGGTGGCTGCTGCCCTATCATCCCCGGTAGAGGCTGCAAGAAATTTTCATAACAATTTTCATGTGACAGCTGAAACATTACGCCGTCGTTTCTCCTTGACCAGAAAAGAAGCCCATGACATTGTTACTCAATGTCAAAGCTGCTGTGAGTTCTTGCCAGTTCCTCATGTGGGAATTAACCCACGCGGAATTCGACCTCTACAGGTCTGGCAAATGGATGTTACACATGTTTCTTCCTTTGGAAAACTTCAATATCTCCATGTGTCCATTGACACATGCTCTGGCATCATGTTTGCCTCTCCTTTAACTGGAGAAAAGGCCTCACATGTCATTCAACATTGCCTTGAGGCATGGAGTGCTTGGGGGAAACCCAAACTCCTTAAGACTGATAATGGACCAGCTTATACATCTCAAAAATTCCAGCAGTTCTGCCGTCAGATGGACGTGACCCACCTGACTAGACTTCCATACAACCCTCAAGGACAGGGTATTGTTGAGCGTGTGCATCACACCCTCAAATCCTATCTAATAAAACAGAAAGGGGGAGATGAGGAGGCTCTACCCCAAGTACCGAGAGTGTCTGTGTCTATGGCACTCTTTACACTCAATTTTTAAAATCTTGATACTCATGGCCATACTGCGGCTGAGCATCATTGTTCAGAGCCAGATAGGCCCAAAGAGATGGTTAAATGGAAAGATGTTTTAAGTAACAAATGGAAAGGACCGGATCCTATTTTAATAAGATCCAGGGGAGCTGTTTGTGTTTTTCCACAGAATGAAAACAACCCATTTTGGATACCAGAAAGACTCACCCGAAAAATCCAGATTGACCAAGGAAATACTGATGTCCCTCGTCTTGGTGATGTCCAGGGCGACAACAACAAAGGTAGAGCAGCGTTGGGAGATACAGAATTGGACGGCTAAATTTGAACAGACCCTTCAAAAATTGAGACTTGCCATCATTCAGGTCAACTCCACGCACTTGGACCTGTCCCTGACCAAAGGATTATCTCCTCAACATTTTCCTTCTTTAAAGAATGAGTGGGGGTGGGATTATTTGGAGCTACACTTTGCTGTGGATTAGTGTTGCTTCTCTGGTTGGTCTGTAAGCTTAAGGCCCAAACTAGGAGAGACAAGGTGGTTATTGTCCAGGCGCTTGCAGCACTAGAACATGGTGCTTCCCCTGATATATGGTTATCTATGCTTAAGCAATAGGTCGCTGGCCACTCAGCTCTTGCTTCCCACGAGACTGGTCTCATTGCACGGAATAGAGTGAGTGTGCTTCAGCAGCCCGAGAGAGTTGCACGGCTAAGCATTGCAGTAGAAGAGCTCTGCGGCATATATGAGCCTATTCTAGGGAGACATGTCATCTTTCAAGAAGGTTGAGTGTCCAAGTGTCCTTCCCCCAGGAAAAACGACATGGGACCAGACCAGGACCCCTCCGGGTGATGAGCCTGGGAGGAGGTTTTGTGTATGGCTCCTTTACCTGCACACTGGGGATTTGACCTCTATCTCCACTCTCATTAGAATGGGTGGCCTATTGCTCTTAAATAAAAGAGGAGATGTGAGGAGCCGCCCTCACATTCTCCATTACAAGATGGGGCCGACATCCTGTGTTCTAAGTAGTAAATAAATAATCTGCGCATGTGCTGGGGTAGCTTTCCACTCCATGTTCTCTGCCTTCCCCGTGACAACAACTCGGTCGATGGGCTGCAGCCAATCAGGGAGCGACACGTCCGAGGCGGAGGACAATCCTCCATAAAAGGGACGGGGTTTTGCCATTCGCTCCTCTTCTCTTGCTCCTGAAGAAGTAAGCAATAAAGCTTTTGTCGCAGAAGATTCCTGTTGTCCTGAGCGTGTTCTTGCCGGTGGGGACAAAAGCTCGGGATAGCCTTAGGTAAAATAGGAAAATCCTTGAAGCTCTTTTGAGCTGACTTTGTCACTTGTTGTTATTTTCTACGCATAGTAGTGTAACAATTGCTTATTAGACATAAGGCTATACAAAGTCTCCAGAAGGATTGTGTAAGGTGTATGTAATGAATGTCTTCCTTATCATTACCTTTTGTGGGAGGCCAGAGAGTAAACCTGTATAATTAGTATAGTAAGTTCTCTCTCACTGACCCCAGCCCCATTTTTACTGTGGACCAGAAATTCTGAAGAAGGAAAAAAAATCATAGATGTGTTTGAAAGCAAACACAGATGACTGCTACCTTGAACCCCAGCTCCAAAGCTCACCGTCTTCTCAGCAGATGATACTTCACTATGAGATACTGGTCTCCAAGGGGTTTGTTTACTTTTGGGTTGTAGTGTTAATTATGGTTATCCATTTGTGTGTGACTAACTATGGATAAAGTTGGCAATTAAAACCCTAATTTTCCTGTATCTTGCCTGTCGGGCTCAACTCTGCTCTCTTTTCCAATACCATGGCTGGGGTGGCTTGGAGACTGGGGATTGGCATCCTCCTGGTCTCCTTCACGTGCATGCCTACAGACTGATGCTCATGGAGTCACCGTGGACCTTAGCTGAGTCTTCTTGGCAGAGCATGCATGTAACTTTTCCATGTGTAAGCTACAGGGTGGATAGCTTTGAAGTTCTCTCAGTTTTTTCTAACTATCCTTGATGGTACTCTGTGCTAACCACCAGGCATTCATTATTAAGACCAGCCTATATCCAAAGAGAAGAGAATTAGACTTTATTTTTTGTTTTTATTTATTTATTTATTTTTGAGACAGGATCTTACCCTGTAGCCCTTGTTGGCCTGGAATCCACAATGTCAAGCAAGTTGCACTTGAACTCTGGAATTACAGGTCTGACCAGCCATTCCCAGCTTGAGAATTTGACTCTTGACAGGAGGAATGCCAAGAAATCCATCAATAATATTAACTTCACTACAATGGATTTAATAATACTAATACTACTAAAAATACCTAACAATTACAAAGTACTCAAACACAGAAAACTTCTCTATGAGCTTTACCTACGCTGACCACTTCTGTCCTCACAGTGGCCTTCTATTATATTCATTTCCCATTTGAGGAAATCTAAGCAAATTAAGTGTTCTACCCAAGTTCATGCAGATTACAGCAACAAGCACAGCCATGTATAGGGCCCTGGCTGTCCTGGAACTCACATTGTAGACCAGGCTGGCCGTGAATTCACAGAGGTCCACCTGCCTCTGCCTCCTGAGTACTAGGATTAAAGGTGTGAGCCACCACGCCCAATGGTTGCTTCATTTAATGAAGACCTTCCATGCTTTACTGTTTACTGTGCATGGGCTATAGTTTGGGAAAGTATATTCTGCTGGAATAAATGGGTGTTTTGTTCTTTCAGTTCTCCTAAAATGCTAGCCAAGCTGTTCCTTAAATGAACAATTTCAAACGGCATCCCACTTCAGATACTGAATGGAGGGCACACTACTGAGAGAAATCCAGGTCACCGTGGAGTGATGCGACCCCATTCTAGATAGCTTCTGCTGAGTGAGGAGCTGCTTCAGTCCTGTATTCTGCATAGTTACTAGGAGTACGCAGGCTTCCCTCCTTTTTAAATTAGCCTTCATAAATTAGCATATAAAGTAATGGAGTTTAGGATGGCACTTCCTTGCTTTGGTCTTATTTGTCCTCCCCCAGTTTCCGCTGTATCACTTTGTTGGTCCCTTTCCTTTCTGTAATGCTCCTGCTTTCACAAGAGCATGACCATCTCCTAAGAAGTTAGTTTGCCAACAGCCTTCCTTTCTCTTACACACACACACACACACACACACACACACACACACACACACAAACACAAACATGTACCACATAGAACTTAGAGTTTCCCCCATTTTCTTAAACTGATTTTATTTCATTACTGTTTATTTATTTATTTATTTTTATTACATATTTTCCTCAATTACATTTCCAATGCTATCCCAAAAGTTCCCCATACCCTCCCCCCCATTTCCCTACCCACTCATTCCCATTTTTTTTGGCCCTGGCATTCCCCTGAACTGGGGCATATACAGTTTGTGTGTCCAATGGGCCTCTCTTTCCAGTGATGGCTGACTAGGCCGTCTTTTGATACATATGCAGCTAGAGTCAAGAGCTCCGGGGTACTAGTTAGTTCATAATGTTGTTCCACCTATAGGGTTGCAGATCCCTTTAGCTCCTTGGGTACTTTCTCTAGCGCCTCCATTGGGAGCCCTGTGATCCATCCATTAGCTGACTGTGAGCATCCACTTCTGTGTTTGCTAGGCCCCGGCATAGTCTCACAAGAGACAACTACATCTGGGTCTTTTTGATAAAATCTTGCTAGTGTATGCAATGGTGTCAGCGTTTGGAAGCTGATTATGGGGTGGATCCCTGGATATGGCACTCTCTACATGGTCCATCCTTTCGTCTCAGCTCCAAACTTTGTCTCTGTAACTCCTTCCATGGGTGTTTTGTTCCCAATTCTAAGGAGGGGCATAGTGTCCACACTTCAGTCTTCATTCTTCTTGAGTTTCATGTGTTCAGCAAATTGTATCTTATATCTTGGGTATCCTAGGTTTTGGGCTAATATCCACTTATCAGTGAGTACATATTGTGTGAGTTCCTTTGTGAATGTGTTACCTCACTCAGGATGATGCCCTCCAGGTCCATCCATTTGGCCAGGAATTTCAAAATTCATTCTTTTTAATAGCTGAGTAGTACTTCATTGTGTAAATGTACCACATTTTCTGTATCCATTCCTCTGTTGAGGGGCATCTGGGTTCTTTCCAGCTTCTGGCTATTATAAATAAGGCTGATTTCCAGAGTGGTTGTATAAGCCTGCAATCCCACCAACAATGGAGGAGTGTTCCTCTTTCTCCACATCCTCGCCAGCATCTGCTGTCACCTGAATTTTTGATCTTAGCCATTCTGACTGGTATGAGGGGGAATCTCAGGGTTGTTTTGATTTGCATTTCCCTGATGATTAAGGATGTTGAACATTTTTTCAGGTGCTTCTCTGCCATTCGGTATTCCTCAGGTGAGAATTCTTTGTTCAGTTCTGAGCCCCATTTTTTAATGGGGTTATTTGATTTCCTGAAGTCCACCTTCTTGATTTCTTTATATATGTTGGATATTAGTCCCCTATCTGATTTAGGATAGGTAAAGATTCTTTCCCAATCTGTTGGTGGTCTTTTTGTCTTATTGACTGTGTCTTTTGCCTTGCAGAAACTTTGGAGTTACATGAGGTCCCATTTGTCAATTCTCGATCTTACAGCACAAGCCATTGCTGTTCTATTCACGAATTTTTCCCCTGTGCCTATATCTTCAAGGCTTTTCCCCACTTTCTCCTCTATAAGTTTCAGTGTCTCTGGTTTTATGTGAAGTTCCTTGATCCACTTAGATTTGACCTTAGTACAAGGAGATAGGTATGGATCGATTCGCATTCTTCTACATGATAACAACCAGTTGTGCTAGCACCATTTGTTGAAAATGCTGTCTTTCTTCCACTGGATGGTTTTAGCTCCCTTGTCGAAGATCAAGTGACCATAGGTGTGTGGGTTCATTTCTGGGTCTTCAATTCTATTCCATTGGTCTACTTGTCTGTCAGTACACCAGTACCATGCAGTTTTTATCACAATTGCTCTGTAGTAAAGCTTTAGGTCAGGCATGGTGATTCCACCAAAGGTTCTTTTATCCTTGAGAAGAGTTTTTGCTATCCTAGGTTTTTTGTTATTCCAGATGAAGTTGCAGATTGCTCCTTCTAATTCGTTGAAGAATTGAGTTGGAATTTTGATAGGGATTGCATTGAATCTGTAGATTGCTTTTGGCAAGATAGCCATTTTTACAATGTTGATCCTGCCAATCCATGAGCATGGGAGATCTTTCTATCTTCTGAGATTTTCTTTAATTTCTTTCTTCAGAGACATGAAGTTTTTATCATACAGATCTTTCACTTCTTTAGTTAGAGTCACGCCAAGATATTTTATATTATTTGTGACTATTGAGAAGGGTGTTGTTTCCCTAATTTCTTTCTCAGCCTGTTTATTCTTTGTGTAGAGAAAGGCCATTGACTTGTTTGAGTTAATTTTATATCCAGCTACTTCACCGAAGCTGTTTATTAGGTTTAGGAGTTCTCTGGTGGAATTTTTAGGGTCACTTATATATACTATCATATCATCTGCAAAAAGTGATATTTTGACTTCCTCTTTTCCAATTTGTATCCCCTTGATCTCCTTTTGTTGTCGAATTGCTCTGGCTAATACTTCAAGTACTATGTTGAAAAGGTAGGGAGAAAGTGGGCAGCCTTGTCTAGTCCCTGATTTTAGTGGGATTGCTTCCAGCTTCTCTCCATTTACTTTGTTGTTGGCTACTGGTTTGCTGTAGATTGCTTTTATTATGTTTAGGTATGGGCCTTGAATTCCTGATCTTTCCAAAACTTTTATCATGAATGGGTGTTGGATCTTGTCAAATGCTTTTTCTGCATCTAACGAGATGATCATGTGGTTTTTGTCTTTGAGTTTGTTTATATAATGGATTACATTGATGGATTTTCGTATATTAAACCATCCCTGCAATAAAACCTACTTGGTCAGGATGGATGATTGCTTTAATTTGTTCTTGGATTCGGTTAGCGAGAATGTTATTGAGGATTTTTGCATCGATATTCATAAGAGAAATTGGTCTGAAGTTCTCTATCTTTGTTGGATCTTTCTGTGGTTTAGGTATCAGAGTAGTTGTGGCTTCATAAAATGAGTTGGGTAGAGTACCTTCTACTTCTATTTTGTGAAATAGTTTGTGCAGAACTGGAATTAGATCTTCTTTGAAGGTCTGATAGAACTCTGCACTAAACCCGTCTGGTCCTGGGCTTTTTTTGGCTGGGAGACTATTAATAACTGCTTCTATTTCTTTAGGGGATATGGGACTGTTTAGATGGTTAACTTGATCCTGATTTAACTTTGGTACCTGGTATCTGTCCAGAAATTTGTCCATTTTCCAGGTTTTCCAGTTTTGTTGAGTATAACCTTTTGTAGAAGGATCTGATGGTGTTTTGGATTTCTTCAGGATCTGTTGTTATGTCTCCCTTTTCATTTCTGATTTTGTTAATTAGGATGTTGTCCCTGTGCCCTCTAGTGAGTCTAGCTAAGGGTTTATCTATCTTGTTGATTTTCTCAAAGAACCAACTCCTCATTTGGTTAATTCTTTGAATAGTTCTTCTTGTTTCCACTTGGTTGATTTCACCCCTGAGTTTGATTATTTCCTGCCATCTACTCCTCTTGGGTGAATTTGTTTCCTTTTTTTCTAGAGCTTTTAGTTGTGTTGTCAAGTTGCTAGTATGTGCTCTCTCCCGTTTATTCTTGGAGGCACTCAGAGCTATGAGTTTCCCTCTTAGAAATGCTTTCATTGTGTCCCATAGGTTTGGGTATGTTGTGGCTTCATTTTCATTAAACTCTAAAAAGTCTTTAATTTCTTTCTTTATTCCTTCTTGACCAAGGTATCATTGAGAAGAGTGTTGTTCAGTGTCCACGTGAATGTTGGCTTTCCATTATTTATGTGTTTATTGAAGGTCAGCCTTAGGCCATGGTGGTCTGATAGGATACATGGGACAATTTCAATATTTTTGTATCTGTTGAGGCCTGTTTTGTGACCAATTATATGGTCAATTTTGGAGAAGGTCCCGTGAGGTGGTGAGAAGAAGGTATATCCTTTTGTTTTAGGATAAAATGCTCTATAGATATCTGTCAGGTCCATTTGTTTCATAACTTCTATTAGTTTCACTGTGTCCCTGTTTAGTTTCTGTTTCCACAATCTGTCCATTGATGAAAGTGGTGTGTTGAAGTCTCCCACTATTGTTGTGTGAGGTGCAATGTGTGCTTTGAGCTTTACTAAAGTGTCTTTAATAAATGTGGCTGCCCTTGCATTTGGAGCATAGATATTCAGAATTGAGAGTTCCCTTTGGAGGATTTTACCTTTGATGGGTATGAAGTGTCCCTCCTTGTCTTTTTTGATAACTTTGGGTTGGAAGTCGATTTTATCCGATATTAGAATGGCTACTCCAGCTTGTTTCTTCAGACCATTTGCTTGGAAAATTGTTTTCCAGCCTTTCACTCTGAGGTAGTGTCTGTCTTTTTCCCTGAGATGGGTTTCCTGTAAGCAGCAGAATGTTGGGTCCTGTTTGTGTAGCCAGTCTGTTAGTCTATGTCTTTTTATTGGGGAATTGAGTCCATCAATATTAAGAGATATTAAGGAAAAGTAAATGTTGCTTCCTTTTATTTTTGTCGTTAGAGTTGGCATTCTGTTCTTGTGGCTGCCTTCTTTTCAGTTTGTTGAGGGATTACTTTCTTGCTTTTTCTAGGGCGTGATTTCCATCCTTGTATTGTTTTTTTGTTCTCTTAGTGTCTGTATAACATCTTTCCAGGCTCTTCTGGCTTTCATAGTCTCTGGTGAAAAGTCTGGTGTAATTCTGATAGGCCTTCCTTTATATGTTACTTGACCTTTCTCCCTTACTGCTTTTAATATTCTATCTTTATTTAGTGCATTTGTTGTTCTTATTATTATGTGTCGGGAGGAATTTCTTTTCTGGTCCAGTCTATTTGGAGTTCTGTAGGCTTCTTGTATGATCATGGGCATCTCTTTCTTTATGTTTGGGAAGTTTTCTTCTATTATTTTGTTGAAGATATTAGCTGGCCCTTTAAGTTGAAAATCTTCATTCTCATCAACTCCTATTATCCGTAAGTTTGGTCTTCTCTTTGTGTCCTGGATTTCCTGGATGTTTTGAGTTAGGATCCTTTTGCATTTTGTATTTTCTTTGATTGTTTTGCCGATGTTCTCTTTGGAATCTTCTGCACCTGAGATTCTCTCTTCCATTTCTTGTATTATGTTGCTGATGCTGGCATCTATGGTTCCAGATCTCTTTCCTAGGGTTTCTATCTCCAGTGTTGCCTTGCTTTGGGTCTTCTTTATTGTGTCTACTTCCCTTTTTAGGTCTAGTATGGTTTTGTTCATTTCCATCACCTGTTTGGATGTGTTTTCCTGTTTTTCTTTAAGGACTTCTACCTGTTTGGTTGTGTTTTCCTGCTTTTCTTTAAGGGCCTGTAACTCTTTAGCAGTGCGCTCCTGTATTTCTTTAAGTGAGTTATGAAAGTTCTTCTTGATGTCCTCTACCATCATCATGAGAAATGTTTTTAAATCTGGGTCTAGATTTTCGGTTGTGTTGGGGTGCCCAGGACTAGGTGGGGTGGGAGTGCTGCGTTCTGATGATGGTGAGTGGTCTTGATTTCTGTTAGTAGGATTCTTACGTTTGCCTTTCGCCATCTGGTAATCTCTGAAGCTAGCTGTTATAGTTGTCTCTGGTTAGAGCTTGTTCCTCAGGTGACTCTGTTACCCTCTATAAGCACACCTGGGAGGCTAGCTCTCTCCTTAGTTTCAGTAGGCAGAGTATTCTCTGCTGGCAAGCTCTCTTCTTGCAGGGAAGGTACCCAGATATCTGGTGTTCGAACCTGCCTCCTGGCAGAAGTTGTGTTCCACTCACTAGAGGTCTTAGGATCCCGTGGGGAATCCTGTGTGGGCCCTTGCGGGTGTCAGGCAACTCCGATGGCAAGGCACCCCGGTGCTTGAGTGGAGCGGAAGGGACTTGTGCCCCAGGTCAGGCCCGGGCCGTCTGTTTCCCTAGTTACCGCAGTCTCAGGTTCCACGCGATTGGATTGGGGCAGATGCTGTGTTCCACTCACCAGAGGTCTTAGGATCCCGTGGGGAATCCTGTGTGGGCCCTTGTGGGTGTCGGGCAACTCCGCTGGCCCATTACTGTTTATTTTAAAAGATTTTGAGAATCAAATACCCTTCTCCATGGCAAAACTTGTTAGAGCCATTCACATGACAGACTATAAGAAGAGCCACCTAGTGGCAAAAGTTAGCATGACATTCTGACAAAAAAAAAACCCAATTGGGCAATAAAGTATTAATGTTGCAACCCAACCACAAGGAGTGATTACTGAACCATATATATTATTGTACATAGGTACATATGAGATATTATATTATTGTTACTGTTGCTGTTTGTTGTGCTGGGGATCAAACCACGGCCTGGTGTGGGTTAAACACAGTGTTACAACTAAAGCTTTGGCTCTTGATCTACTATCAACACTGTTTTGGGAAATGGCCTCAATAACTTTCAGAGGCTGGCAGTCATAGGACAGCACCATCAGGCCTAAATTGTTAAGCATTTTTTAATTGGGTATTTATTTCATTTACATTTCCAATGCTATCCCAAAAGTCCCCCACACGCTCTCCCACCCACTCCCCCACCCACCCACTCCCACTTCTTGGCCCTGGCGTTTCCCCTGTACTGAGGCATATAAAGTTTGCACGACCAACGGGCCTCTCTTTCCACTGATGGCCGACTAGGCCATCTTCTGATTCATATGCAGCTAGAGACATGAGCTGGGGGTGGGGTGGGGTGGGTACTGGTTAGTTCATATTGTTGTTCCACCTATAGGATTGCAGATCCCTTTAGCTCCTTGGGTACTTTCTCTAGCTCCTCCATTGGGGGCCCTGTGATCCATCCAATAGCTGACTGTGAGCATCCACTTCTGTGTTTGCTAGGCCCCAGCATAGTCTCACAAGAGACAGCTATATCTGGGTCCTTTCAGCAAAATCTTGCTAGTGTATGCAATAGTGTCAGCATTTGGAAGCTGATTATAGGATGGATCCCCGGATATGGCAGTTTCTAGATGGTCCATCCTTTCGTCACAGCTCCAAACTTTGTCTCTGTAACTCCTTCCATGGGTGTTTTGCTAAGCATTTTTTTACACCAGCAAATATTATTCACAGACATTCACTGAGAATTTCAAATGTCCCGATTAAAATACGCAATAGATGCTACATTTAACATGAGTTACAATTCTTAGGTCAAAATCTCTGATCTATCCAGCCCTCCCCACTTCAGAATTGACTGGACCTTATAACTAAAAATTCCAAAGGTCTACTGAATTATATTTTTCTTACTATCTTATTTAATTTCAGGGAAGCATAATTATATTTGAATATACCTTATAAAGTGAATTATAAATATGTGTCAAGTATCAAGGCCATTATGTTTCCTTTTTTGATGTAACTATTACAAAGGCACCCATACAACATTTTCTAGTTTTATTTATATTAAAAAAAAAACCCTCATTACCTGACTATAACAGTGAATTTGCAACTTTTTGAGAATGCCCTGGAGCTGAGGAGGGAGTGGCTACTCATGGGTAGCCCTTGCTTCCTTCTCCACTGGCAGAACTCGCTGAATGTTCTGCATCTGTCTTTCCTCCTGTGCTTCTCGTTGCTTCATCTCGCCTCTTCAAGCTTTATTTGTGATGGTTGGCATTCTTGGATTGCTAGCTCCATCAATTCTAAACTTGGATAGCCAAAAGTGGGCTTTTCCATAAATTAACCCAGCTAAAATGATTTGAGCAAAAAATGATTAATAATCAGACAGCATTGAGAAACAATGATATTCAGAGAGCAATTCCCAGGAGTGTGAGAGACAAGTTTTTCACAGGTCAAACACAGAAGTAAAGTAGCAAAATTAATTGACTACTCACAGCTGGCCTCTCTGCCTCATTTTGTGTGTCTGTTGCTGCCTGTGATTGGCTAAAGCACAACTGTTTGTTATACTCAAAAGCTGGGTTAAAGTTTGGCAAACTGGAATTGAAAGTTTGGAGACAGCCCCAGGTAATGGTCCCTATCTTATTTAACACAGCAGGACATGTAAGGTATATAGAAAAGCGAGGGTAGTTACTCCTGACTTACTCCTTGTGTCTCAGTGTTTTTGTTTCCACTTTTGACTATTCCTGTATTGATTTCATAATGTTCAGGGAATTTTGTTTATTAACATAAAGAAAAAGGGGAAAGTACATTTACCTTTTCTTTCTGGATGCAGATGCCTCACTTTTGATTTTTTAAAAATGCACTAATACCAAATTTCCTTTTTTCCCTATATGGAAAATAGACTTAGAAATGAAGAATTGACACAATACAACCTAGGAGATCAGCTGAAATACTTTAATTCACCAATCAAAAGATGGCATTGGGCTGGAGAGATGGCTTAGCAGTTAAGAGCGCTTACTGTTCTTGAGGAAGACCTGGGTTTGGTTCTGACCACTCACACGGTGGCTCAGATCTGCCCATAACTTCAGTTGCAAAGGACGTGATTCCCTCTTCTGGTGAGCAGAGGAGGCATGTGCATGGTGCACATACATACATGTAAACAGTTGTACACATAAAATACGTCCTTTTTAAAAGGATGGTGTTAGCAGGATGCTGGGACATGACTGAAGTACTCGCTGATCAATAGGCTGATGTAAGAGGAACCCGGAGCGTAAGGATTCTGGACGAGCTTGGGCAACATAGTGATTCACCATTTGGAAAACAAAAAAGAAATAAAAACAAAAAGATTTGACCTGTTGCAAAGCTAAAAGTACGTTCTCATGTTTATTCTAAATATTGGTTAAATACTTACCGAAACTTTTTGAAAATACCTGTTCTATACCGCATCTTTGTCTACCTTCAAGGCCATTGAGTATGCGGAATGATTAGGATGCCCAGCTCTTGGTGTGGACAAAGTATTAAGTATTCAGCGAAGGAAGAAAAGGATAGGGGGTGAAAGAGGGATGGAGGGAGGGATGGAGTGGATTGCAGAGAAATAGAAGGAGGGAGTGATGTAAAGAGGGAGGAATAAGAAGGCCTGCAGAGAGAGTGAAAGTTTAAATACCAACCAACATACAGAGACTTTTCCAATGATGACTCTCTCTCTCCCCCTCTCCCCATTCGCCCCGTGTGATGTGTTGCCTTAAATGACAATAGGAAAACAGAAAGCATGCTTATTAGAAGGTTGATGTCTTTTTTGTTAATTTGTGCACTGCATCTATTTCTATCCTTTCTCCTCACCCCACCTTCAGAGTTAACATTTATTTATAGTAGTCAGTGATGTACGAACATTGCTAAAATCTCTGTGCCTACCAGTAAAATGAGAGCTTGTTTAATCCTGCAATCTTTAATTCTGATACTTACCAAGGGGTGCAGTTTCAGAGTGGAGTTGGTTTTTGCTTTTCTTTTAGACAGGGTCTTATTCTGGAGCAGAGGCTGATCTGAATGCTTTATCTTCCTAGCTGACTCATGCATGTGCTAGGACCACCGGCATGTGACACCATATTTGCTGGGAGTATTTCTTACCATAGAGATGCAAAGGTAAGGCATGTAGCAAAGAAGACAGTTTGTGAGATGGAATAATATGAAACAGTGGAATAACAGTGTGCTTTTGATCAATACCAGACACCTTGAACTGTCTTAGGTAATCTTCGAAACAACTCTCCCAACACTGTCCTCATTCTGATTTTATGGAATCTTCCTTAAGAACGTCATTTGTGGTGCTTATGTAGTTTGTGTGTCAGTAATTTGGACAGGGATGACCTGTCTCTGTACCTTAGCACTGGTCGTCTCGGATAGAAGACTTGAAGGCTGGCCAGCACGCAGATATAGGCATTTCTAATTTTATGTACTTGCAACTTGATCATACAGCATGCAAGAATGTGCTAGAGCCAATGAGATTTCAAAAAAAATAATTGAAAAAATAAACAAGGGCAATTAAGTACACAACTGCGTTCAGAATTTATTATTGAAGGATACTTGAGTTCAGGAGGTACAAATTCATTTGATGAATTTTTACCTTGGGTTTTTTATATTACTCAAATCAGGCCTATCAATTTGTATTCAAGTGATGTTATTTTGCATGTGTGTTGACACTCAGCATCCCCCTCTACAGAGACACAGTGGCTGCCTTACTCCAGAAGGATCTGTGTCTAATTTAGTTCATCTTTCTACCCCAACAACACTTAGGAGCGTCTGGATCATATCAGGCAGTCAATGACTTCATCGTAAGTAGCTAAGTTGACTTCCTACTGAAACCAGTCATGGAGAGAGTGACTTACTACTGGCTGTTCAGGGCTGTAAGCTGTAGGACAGTGAGTGCACGTTTAGGTGCTTTCAGTGGAAAGGGTACCACACACGCTCTGTGACCGGCATGGCAGTGGAAGCTTCAGTACTGGAGCTCTTCTGAACCTGTAAGAAAGATACAGACATTTTAACTCTTTTTCTTTGGCTTGTAACACCATCTAGTAGTCTATGAATAAACACAGAAGCTATGCTACAACAATCAAAATAAAACTATCATTGGAAGATAATAGAGTTCCCTCTCTTTCCTCCCCTCCTCACTCCTTCCTCTTTTCTTCCTCCATTCTCATCTTTTTGCAGTGTCTGCTGACACTGGGTAGGCAGCAGAAGATAATATCTCCGGGCTCACTTCCTTCTATCATTCTTTTATTATTTATCATCTATTTGCATTCTCATAAAACCACAGAAAAGAGGTCATGTCATCTTTAGCATTCTGGTTTGATTTTACTCTTATAGATACATCTTAGGAACCCTTCTATGTAAGTGCACCATGAATTTTATGATGTGACACACACACCATATTATACTGAAATTGTCCTAGGTTGTCCCCTTTTGGTTGCAATCTTGAATAACATCCTGTTGGGAACCGAGGTCTCTAAGAGGCTCTTTATGTTCAGATGACAGTTGACCTGGCATCTAGGGTGGGTCCAGATGGGTTTGACTGAAGATCTGGTGAAGGTGGTGTCTGTCTCTGAGGCAGCCCAAGGTGGCTGACACTGGCTATCCAGGGATGCTAAATGTAGGCAGGGATAAAATCTGTTCCATAAGTCTTTCTGGCAGAATGACCCTTTTGTGTAGGTTCTGTATAAACATGACCTTGAGGCCAGAGGCTAGAGTTTTTGTTTTACCTTTGCCACAGTCTCTGTGGGTCTTTCTGTAGGCCTGTGTGCCTACTTCCATGTAATCTGTGTGTTAGTCTACATATGTACCTGAGTTTACCTATGTGTGCCTATGTGTGCCTGGTGCCTGAGAGCATCTGCCTGGCTAGTAGTCTGATTAGCAGCCTCATTCAAAGTGAATTATCTGCCTTCAAGTCCTTACATCTTCAGCATCCTGTAACCCTCCTCTTTTCTTGGCACTGGAGTATGAAATTTACATGCTCCAATGAAACAACTATTTTTACCATTTTACAAAGGTAAAATATAACAATAATTTTTTTAGCACTCAAAGAAAATATATGGAAAAGACTTCAAGATATCAGTATAGGCAAGAGTTATTTGAACAGGAGTCCTAATACAGAAAATAATCCCAAGGACTAACAAAAAAAAAGTTAGAATGAAGAGATAATCCATATAATGGAAAAGATACATACTAACTGCATACAATGAACTTACAAAATAACACATACAACTGAGAGGGACTAGTGTTTGGGGCAGCAGAGAAGGGAGAGGAATTGGATGGGGGAGGAGGTCCTTGACTCGTACACATTGTACACACATATAAAATTATCAAAATAATAAAAGAAGAAAACAAATGAGAATGGATGCTGACAAGGATGCAGCAGAAAGAGTCTCTGCTGGTAGGAATGGAGTAGTCCAGCTACTACAGACATAAGTACAGATGTCTCTCAAAAGTGGAAAACAGAGCGACTGGAGTGACTCACTTATACCAATCTTGCTATATCCAAAGGGCATGGAAGTACTTGCACATCTGTGCATTATGCTGTGCTAGTCACAATAGTCAGGAAGAGGAACTAGTCTAGATGCCTGTCACAGATAAATGGATAGAGAACACAGGGCACTTAGACAATGAGATTTTATATAGCCACCAAGAAAAGTGAAATCATGACATTTTCAGGAAAATGGGTGCAACTGGAAATTATGTCCAATAAAGTCAGACTCAGAAAGACCACATATGTTTTCTCTCACATGCAGAAGCTTGATTTAAAAGTATATATATATGTGTGTGTGCGTGCGTGCATGGGTGTGTGTATGCAAGTGTGCACGTGTGCATAGGTTATACAAGTAGAAAAGGGGTTATTATAGGTTAACAGAAGATCTTAAGTGAATAGAAAATAGGGTAATGAAAAAGCAGAGGAGAGGGATAGCTGGAGGAGAATACAGAAATGGCTGGAGGGAGAGCTGTGGGGAGGGAGAGAAGTAGGAATAACTTTAATGACCCGGGTGTACGAAAATGCAGACATGAAACCCATTTCCTTGTATGGAGCCTAAAACAAAACGACAAAAATCTTTATAGAGTATGAATTGCTAGAAGTGAATCCCTAGGATAAAGAGTGTGATCATGTTTAGCTATGATAGGTTTTGGGAATATACTCTCTAAAACATTTATAAGGAATACTACTTCTTCCTGCTTCTGTGCTATAGTCGACATTGGCGGGATTGAGCTGAGTAAACTGGCACAGAAGGTAAAGAATTCCCATTTCAGTCAAGAGCAGTTGTTGATTGGTATCTGAGCTAACATGCTTGTGCTTCTTGTGACCGGTGCTGTGATCCTGGGCAAACACATGTTCCTTTCTGCCTCTGAGCCTTCACTTATAAAACACAGGAAATGGCATCTTTTCTAAATGTTTAAAAAGGGTAAGAGAAATAACTATACACACACAAACACAGACATTAGATGAAATTCTTAGAATTGAAAATTATAGTTGAATTAGCTTTTGCTTCTTTTCATTAAATCTGTATTTAAACACATTGCTTTAGAATATAAACTGTGCTGCAAAATTTTGTTTGCCTAGTAAATTTCAAAACAAAAAAATTCAGATTTCTTCTGAAATTATACTTTCAATTAAAAAAAAAATCCAACTGGAAGGAGGTGTTTTGATTTTGTAGCCCTTACAAGCTATATTTTGGCATGCAGTCATTTAAAACTTCATTTTGATTTCTCTTTCAGCCACATAACAACAGCCATTGCATTTATTGTTATACTTGAGTCTTACAAAAATAATGTGGCAGTGCTATGTCATGTGACCCAAGAAGACATGTAGTTTGTTTCCCCACTGTTTTGTGCTGCTGAAATTGCTCAGTTTGTAATGAGTTTGAGAAAAAATTGAAAAGAGTGAAGGTATTGGAAAATGAAATATGTTTTTTAATTGAAAAGAGACAACGATTGTTTTTTTTCCCCCAATCTAAATCAAATTAGTATGATAGTGCTTTCAGGCAATTGGAAAGAGGAATTATTTTCTGAAAATAATGACCTCATTATACAGTCTAAAAATACAAGTTAAAAAACTCTTTAGTTGTTTTTATGTTGAGACAAATGATTTAAAAGTGAAAATATTTTTAGAGCACATATGCAGGCTTAACTTTTGTCTCAAAATACTTTATAAGCAGTAAAAAAGTTCTTTGTTGGAATTTCCATTTATGCTACAGTAAAATATAAATTACCTAGGGAAGAGAGGCGAGGTTCTTTTTATAGCATACAATAAATAATGTTTCTATTTTGATAAATTTCACAAAAATTTTAATAAATTATTTTTAAATTTATAGCTTGGTATAGTTTAATTTTTATGGACTATAATATTAGTTTTTATGCCATATATCTTAGGGTTACTATCCTGTGATAAAACGCCATGGCTAAAGCAACTTGGGGAGTAAAGGGTTTATTTGACTTATGCTTCCACATTACAATTCATCATCAAAGGAAGTCAGGACAGGAATTTAAATAGGGGAGGACTTTGGAGGCAGGAGCTGATGCACAGGGCATGGAGGAATGTTGCTTACTGGCTTGCTCCCCAGGGCTTGCTCAGTCTGCTTTCTTATAGAACCCACTACTACCAGCCCAGGGATGGCACCGCCTACTATGGGCTGGCCCTCCTCCATCAGTCATTAAATAAGAAAAATACATTACAGGTTTACTCAAAGCCTGCTCTTAAGGAGGCATTTTCTCAGTTATGGTTCCTTCCTCTCCAGTGACCCTAGCTTGCTTTAAGTTGACAAAACTAGCCAGCACACTGCTACCACAAACATAATTCAAATACACAAAACAAAATGCAAAACAGAATCCAATACATATAATAAAGGCTGTCCTAAACATTGTTGCTTGTGAAGGAAGCACAGCCCATCAGTGCCACCAAGTCTGAGTATCTGTTTTCATCATTTAAGTAAAATGCTATGTCTCCAACTCCAGTTCTCACTAGACTTCTTAATAATATAAAACACTGCACAATTCAAGCCTTAGGAACAACTATTAATAGTCTAAACTCAGATGTTAGAAACAATTACCAAGGCCTTCAGTCATTTTCCTTTTCCCATTTACTGGTACATGAACCATGTAAATCACAACTCGAATGTAGCTTTTAACTCTTGGAATCCTATTAAGATTTTAGCTCCCACATTTCAGATACTGGGACATTGACTAAGCATGTAGTAACACTTACCTGTTTGTCCATGTATGCATATACTCAGTTATGACATCTGTCAATCTATCTGTCCATCTACCCACCTACTTCTTATTAATCTACCTGCAGTACTTACACCCTTCCTGCCTCTAACAGGGTTTCTTTGTATAGCCTTGACTGTACTGGAATTAGCTCTGCAAACTAGGCTGGCCATGAACTCACAGAGATCTGTCCACCTTTGCCTCCCAAGTGCTGGGATTAAAAGTGTGTGCCTCCAGTGTCAGTCTTACACTTCTCTTTCTGCTAAACATGAGCATGCTAGACTTTTCTTTGCCATTACCAAATAGCCAAGAGAACAACTTAAAGAAGGATGGGTTTTCTAAGGCTGATGTTTTCATTCTGTCCATGGCTGTCTGGCTCCACTGCTCTCAGACAACTAGACAGGCAAGTGTGAAGAAGTGGCACTGTGGAAAAGCTGGTCTCCTCTTGGCAGCCAGGAGGGAAAGAGGAAGGACAAAGGAGGCCAGGGGAAGGTATAGTCCCTAAGCACAAGTGCTGGGTGATCTCTTCCTCCAGCTAGGCTTTCACAAGTTCCCAAGATGGTGCCATTAGCTAGGGACTAAACTTTCTTAGTGCATGCTGTAGTCAAACCCTAACCATGGTTGTATATATGTGACATTATCAATGCTTCTCTCCCAGTTTCAAAAAAAAATCTTAGTAGATTAAATTTTCAAAGATATTTAGGATTAAAACCTCAGAATCAAACCATGAATTTGCCTTTAGGCTGCTGTAATTTAGGAATATTTGCTGTTTTGAACTAAAGCTTTCGGTTCTCCCCACAGGGCATCATACTCTTAATAAATGGCTGACCTGTGTTTCCTATAATGCTGATCTCATTTCATAGCTCCACAATTGCCTTCTGCTTCCATCTCAGCAGTCTTCCCACACACTATGTGGGTTTGCTTTAAATATCCACTCTAAAGCAGAAAGCGTTTGTGAGCGAGAGAGTACATAGCTGCCCACCTTCCTGCTCTCTCCCTGCTCAGTGTTGGGGCTCTAGCCTCATTCTCCACAGGTCCTAGTGTCAACCATTTCTAGAGCTGCCATTTACATGCACGATCTTGTGCAAGGGCTATAAAGTAACTCTGAGGTCGTAAGCCAGTGCTAGTAAATCAGCCTCATCAGCCTGATTCAGTTTCCTCCTGTATTCTTGTGAACAAAACAAAACAACCCACTCTAGTCAATTCCTCACAATCTCTCATTAGCTCCACACTGAAGAGTGAAGGACAAATGCTGTACCAGGGCAATACAGACCCTTTAATTCATCTTGTCCGCTTTATCTCCAGCTCCTCTCTCACCAAACACATTATCCAAATAAGCTTGTTCATTATTCTCTGACAGTCAAGGGCATGGTACAAGGGCCAGGCTGCCTGTTTTATTTTTGCTCTGTCACCCCTTGATGTGTTCCTAGGGTAAGTTAATTAATTTACCCAATCACCTAACCAACTGTCATTACTGAAAAACAGCTAGTGATAGAGTTCCCTTCACAGTGATAGCTGAGGAAGTAAAAGTGTTAGTCCATGTAGGATTGTAGAAAGTTATGCATGCTGAGTCTTCAAAAATTGAGAATAGATGTATGGCTTTAAGCATGTATACATATGTATGATTTCATGTCTGTATAGCTGTATATTAATGTTTCTGTGTAAATGTGTAAATTTATGTGTGCTTAAATGTACATATTTTGTGAGTACATGTATAAATTTATTTGTGCAAGTATATGTGCATATGTATGTGTACATGTTTGTGTGTTACAAATGTATGTTTATGTATGTGTAGATGTAGACATTTATGTTATACACATGTATATATTTAGGTTTGTGCATTTATGTATATATTTCTGGGCATATAAATGTGCATGTTTGTGTGTGTCCATGTGTGTATTTATGTGTATATTTACATGTAAGCTTATTTGTATACTTGTGTATGTTTCTGTGTATAAGTATGTGTGTTTATGTTTGTGTGTACATTTATCTGTGTATATATTTGTTTATGTAAATGTATATATTTATTTATGAATACATGTCTTTCTGTGTCTATGCATGTATGTTTACATGTATGTACATGCATATATTTAGGTTTTGTGTGAACATGTGTTTTTTTATGTTTATGTGTGCATGTTTATGTGTGTTATTTGTATAATTGCATGTGTAATTATGCTTATTCTTATATGTTTACATGTGTTTATTTTATTTTATTTTATTTTATTTTATTTTATTTTATTTTATTTTATTTTGTTTTTTGAGACAGGTTTCTCTGTGTAACCCTAGCTGTCCTGGAACTCACTCTGTAGACCAGGCTGGCCTCGAAATCAGAAATTCACCTGCTTCTGCCCCCCAAGTGCTGGGATTAAAGGCATGTACCACCACACCCAGCTTACATGTGTATATTTATGTTTGCATGTGTACATATGTATGTTCATGCATGTATATATTGATGTGTATGCACATGTAAAAGCTTATTTGTGTGTGTACATATCTATGCTTATGTGTAAATTTATTGTGTATTTATGTGCATGTACACGTATATATTTATGTATGCATACATGTAAATGTTTAAGTTTTTGTGTATACACGTGTATATTTATGTCTGTGTGTGCATGTGTATGTTTATGTGTGTATACATGTGTGTTGATGTGCACACATACATATATAGGTATACATATATAATATATTCATACACATATGCACAAATATATAAATACATACATATATACACATGCACAGACAAACACAGAAGTGCACATCTATACACATAAACATACACATGCATGAGCACAAATATAAATAAACACATGTATAAACATACTTAAATATATACATGTACACACATATTATACACATGTAGTAACAAATATAGTCATGTACACACACATAAATATACATATGTAAATACATGAAAATAATCATAGTCATGTACACGCAGAAATATATATGTATATATATGTGTATATATATACATACACACACACACACACACAGATAAATATGTATAGGTAAAACCAAATAAACATACACATTTCCACACACATAAACGTACATTATATACAAACTTAAATATATCCATTTACACATGCTAATATAATGCATATATGTACACACATAAACACACATACACACCTAAATTACACATGAGCATACATATATACATATATACACATGAGCATACATATATACAAAGTACACAGCAAACATATATATATACATATATATATATATATGTACACACATAAACATGTACATGTACATATGTATACACAGGCATACACATGTATATACAAATCAATATTCATATTTAGTCACATGTATTTACATATGTATTCACAAAATATATATACACATATAAACATTGCACCTAGTACCATTTTCCAAAACACTCACTGCACACTGCACACACTGTGTATTGTATATTTAAGACTGAACACTGCATGTGGCATGTCATTTACCTGAGATCACACACCATACACTGCAAACCACATACCACCAAATGCACACTGCACACTTCACAGTGCATCTCTATGTATCATACTGCACAGCACACACTGCATGCCACATATACTGCATACTGTATACCACACACTATTCAGCACCTGGACACTGTATGCCCCATGCACTGGACAGAACACATTGTACAACACACAGCCTGCACACTGTACACCACACACTGTGCACCACTCACTTGACATCAGTGCACACTGATAGCACACACCGCATACTGCATACCATACTCTGAATACTATATCCTATACAGCTCACATCACACACCACACATAGTACATCACTGCATACCACGAACCACACTGGACACAACACAATGCCGCCCACATTCCAAACACCACACATCACAAACCGCACAGGTCACACTGTACCTTGCACAATATACACGGCGTACCACATAGCAGGTATGTTTTACTGAGCTTATTTTCACCTACAGATTCTTTTCCTACAAAATCATTAATTTTTTTCTGTTTTAGAATGTTAAAAATTACATTTTTTTTGTGTGTGTGCACCTGTGCATGCATGTGCTGTCTGTGTATGAAGGTCATAAGACAGGTCGCATGAGTTAGTTGTCTTTTCTCACCATGTGGGTCCCCGGACTTGAACTCAGGGTGTTAAACTTGCCAGCAAGCACCTTTACCCAATGAGCTATCTCACCAACCATTTTCTGTTTGTTATAAAGCCCTTCTTTCTTTAAGACATATTTCAGATCTAGTCTTCACTCATCTGTGATATTGTCCCTTCTAAACTTGTGTTTCTTTTCCGTGTCATTGAAACAGTACTTAGGAAAGACAACTATGAATTTTATAACTGAAGCTTGGATGCTTAGAGAAGGGCTGGCATGGCATTGGCTGTTACACTGGGACATAAGCTGGGACTGACATGGGCAAGGAACCTTCATTTATCTAAATCTATCACCAAGCCCAAACAAACACAATCTGTATCACAATTGTTAGGACTGGTTGATCATTCATTTCTTTGTGAGGAAATAAAGATCACTGAAAAAATTTCAGTCATTTTTCTCTGGTCCATGAGTGCTGGTTCTCTGTTCACAGACCCCCAGGTTTTCTCCTCTTCTATCTTCATTTGATTCTGTGTTTGTCTTCAGGACTATCTCTCCCCTCCTCACTTTCACACATAAACTCATCTCTGGGCTTGAGGAAGAAAAATGTCTCTCCCTTACACTGTTCCTTCCTAAAATGCATGCACCAGACCCTTTAAAATTATCCCCTGTTCAGCTGAGAGCAGGTACCATGGAAAAAGGTACAATTTATGTTAGAGAATTCCTAAAACTATTCTCAAACTTTGTAGACCCCTGTGATCACTTACTGGTTTATCTCTACCTTGCTTTCTACCTATCTCTAACTAGAGATTGTCTAAATTACACTATCAGAGCACATCATAATTCCAGGACAGCTTCAATCCATGATACTCTCCCTCAGAAAGATGCATGAGCCTTCTGCCCTGAAGCTCTTCAACTCCTTCCTGTCTAACCTTTCTTAGGATGATGGGTGATAGGTAATTGCTCCTGTCTGGAGAAACTCTTCTATTTTTATAAGAAAGTGAAGTTTCTGTGTTCTTGGTGGGATTTCTGGTTAGGGTTTGTCAACATGATACAATTATAGCCACATGGAAATAGAGAGTCACAGTCAAGGAATGTTATGGAACAAAAAAACCATGCCTCTAAATGGACTGGTCTGTGTAGGAGGTGAAAGTCCTCATATCCAAGCTGAACAAAGCAATTCAATAAAAGGAAAAGAGTTTCAAAAGCAGGCAAAAGAAGAGATACATTCACATCCATTGCTAGAATCCCTCTAAAACACAAGCTAACACTGATAACACTTGCACAGAGATGTGCAGATCCATGAAGGCCACATGCTTGCTACTTCAGTCTCTGTGAGCTCATGTGAGTCCTACTTAGTTGATTCTGTGGGCTACGTTCTTCTGGTATCCTCTATCCATTCTGACTGCTACAGTCTTTCCTCCCCATCTTCTATGGGTTTCCCCCATCTCTAAGTAGAGGGAAGTGATGGAGACCTCAAATTTAGACCCTTTTTATTTTTATTAGATATTTTCTTTATTTACATTTCAAAAGTTATCCCCCTTCCTAGTTTCCCCTCTGAAAATCCCCTATCCCCTCCCCACCCTCCTGCTCCCCACCCCACACACTCCCATTCCTGGTCCTGGCATTACCCTATACTGGAGCATAGAGCCTTCACAGGACCAAGGCCCTCTTCTCCCATTAATGACCGACTAGGCCATCCTCTGCTACATATATAGCTAGAGCCACAAGTTCCACCATGTGTTTTCTTTGATTGGTGTTATAGGTCCAAGGAGCTCTGGGGGTACTGGCTAGTTCATATTGTTGTTCCTCCTATGGGGCTTCAGTCCCCTTCGGCTTCCTGGGTATTTCTCTGGCTCCTCCACTGGGGACTTTGTGCTCCATCCAATGGATGACTGTGAGCATCCACTTCTGTATTTGCCAGAGCCTCTGACAGAGCCTCCCAGGAGACAGCTATATCAGGCTCCTGTCAGCAGGTGCTTGTTGGCATCTGCCTAGTGACTGGGTATGGTGGTTGTTTATGGGGTGGATCCCCAAGTGGGGCAGTCTCTGAATGGTGGTTCCTTCAGGCTCTGCTCTGAACTTTGTCTCTGTAACTCCTTCCATGGGTATTTTGTTCCTCATTCTAAAAAGGAAGGAAGTATCCACACTTTGGATAGTATCCTTCTTCTTGAGTTTCATGTGTTTTGCAAATTGTATCTTGGGTATTCTAAGTTTCTGGGCTAATATTCACTTATCAGTGAATGCATATCATGTGTTCTTTTGTGATTGGGCTACCTCACCAAGGATGATATCCTCCAGATCCATCCATTTGCCTAAGAATTACATAAATTCATTGTTTTAATAGCTGAGTAGTACTCCATTGTGTAAATGTACCACATTTTTTGTATCCATTCTTCTGTTGAGGGACATCTGGGTTCTTTCCAGCTTCTGGCTATTATAAATAAGGCTGCTGTATTAGTCAGGGTTCTCTAGAGTCACAGAACTTATGGATAGTCTCTATATAGTAAAGGGATTTATTGATGACTTACAGTCTGCAGCCCAGATCCCAACAATGGCTCAGTAGTAGCTGTGAATGGAAGTCCAAGGATCTAGCAGTTACTCAGTCTCACACAGCAAGCAGGTGAAGGAGCAAGAGCCTGACTCCCTTCTTCCAATGTCCTCATATTGTCTCCAGATGAAAGGTTCTACTACACCTTTAATCCCAGATGACCTGGAGTCCATAGCCACTATGCCTCAAGATCTCTGTGTCAAGATCCAGATCAGAAACTTCTATCTCCAAGCCTCCAGATAAGGGTCACTGGTGAGCTTTCCAATTCTGGACTGTAGTTCATTCCAAATATATTCAAGTTGACAACCAGAAATAGCCACTATAGCTGCTATGAACATAGTGGAGCATGTGTCCTTATTATAAGTTAGAACATTGTCTGGACTTATTCCCAGGAAAGGTATTGCTGGATTTTCTGGTAGTACTATGTCCAATTTTCTGAGGAACCGCCAGACTGATTTCCAGAGTGGTTGTACCAGCTTGTAATCCCACCAGCAATGGAGGAGTGTTCCTCTTTCTCCACATCCTGACCAGCATCTGTTGTCACCTGAATTTTTGATCTTAGCCATTCTGAATGGTGTGAGGTGTAATCTCAGGGTTGTTTTGATTTGCATTTCCCTGATGATTAAGGATGTTGAACACTTTTTCAGGTACTTCTCAGCCATTCAGTATTCCTCAGTTGAGAATTCTTTCCTTAGCTCTGTACCCCGTTTTTTAATAGGGTTATTTGATTTTCTGGAGTCCACCTTCTTGATTGTTGTGAGCTGACCTGCAGCTCACAGGAAACGGGGGTACACCTGGGAGGCAGACTGGAGTTGAAAGAGAGAGAACTAGACAGTCGAGAGAAATAATGGAAGTCAAGATGATCCACTGTTCAAGGCTCCAATGTTTATTAAAAGTCTGCAATTATAAAGGGGGGAACCCCATCCCCTGCCACGCCAAGTTTCTTGATGTTGTGATGCCAAGTCGTTAGCACAGCCTTTTAGCAGTAAGTTGCCAAATTCACAGGTTGCAGTTAACTCAGGAAAATCTCAAGGACAGGTTCAGCCTCTCGGCAGGTGGTAGGCAGTGTCACATCAAAGGAAACCAGCCGAGTCAGAAGAGCTGCACTGCAGGTGGCCCTGCCTCAGTGGCATAAGGTCTGAACCAGCCTGCTTTAGGCTGGGGGAGGTTACATTTCCCCCCTGTTCATAGAATTAAAATAGCTGGACCAAGGCATAAAATTTATTTTTGCTCCATAGTCCTGCCTGGAAGTTATGGTGGCTGGCGGCTGCACCTGACTTAGAAAATCTTATATCTTCCCGAACCATTCAATTCCATCATAGAGGGTACGAGCAGCTTGTTTGTGTTTATTTTACACAAAACATGGCTCTGTGGTGTATTATTAGCAACCACGACCTCTTGGCATGGACCTCTGTCTTAGATTGATATGATTCAGAGATTTGGGTGACGGTCTTTGGCTGTCCAGCCCTCGTAGCACACCTTATTCCCAATCCAGACCAAAGCCACAATATGTACTTAAAATGCTTCTTCATATAGATTAATAACTGCCACCCGTGCTGTTGGAGGCAAGGCTGTAAACTTGCTGCAATCAAGCTGACGGGTGTGGCTAGCCTGCTTGAGAAACAAAGGTGGGACAGAGAAAAGCAACACTATAAAAGCTTCTTTCCAGAAGTTCAGGTACTCCATTAAATTGCAAATCAAGCTTAGACTTTGAGCCCCCAGTGTGGGGGAGGTGACTTTGAGAATTACAGAAAGGCTGCAGCTTCTCTGGGAGTGGAGGCTGTGCTCCAAATTAACTTTGCTAGGTA
The DNA here is from genome assembly GCF_000001635.26 of Mus musculus. Lineage (NCBI taxonomy): Eukaryota > Metazoa > Chordata > Mammalia > Rodentia > Muridae > Mus > Mus musculus. Next base: position 10,482,933 of record NC_000069.6, read on the forward strand.
ATTAAGATTTTAGTTATCTTCAGTAAAAATCTCTAATACTGGAATTATTACTAGACCAATCCAAGATTGAGTTAGAATAACTGGTCACATTGAGGGAAGGAAAAGAATCACTATAATTCTCTCTTATGACTAATCTTTCTAAGTCAGATTACACAGTCTTTAATGTTCTATGTCCTATAAGGTTTAAAAAGCTTGAAGCAAGGCAGCTTAGCTTGTCCAAACTAGGAAAATGGCAAGCAAAGGTGGGTCAAAAATATATACCCAATTCAACTTTCTTGTCACTATAGTCAGGGCACTCAGCAAACTCACTTGTCAGCTTGTTGCACGAATTAGCTGTCATGCTTCTGCAGCATTCTGTGAAGAGAACCCATGCTTTTCCCTTTCCCAATAAGGTAGCTATTCAGGATCAAGCAATATGCCAATAAGTAGATCCTTTTCATCTCACCTAGACATGATTATGTCTGGTTTTAAGATACTATAAGGCATTTATTAAGTTCTTTGACATCCAAATTCCAAAAATCTTAAAATAAAAGTATGATTTAAATAATGTGCATGGGGATATATTAAATAATGTGCACGGGGATATAATTTCTCCCTTTCTTTGTTTTTTTAAGAAGAAGAGTTTTTAAAGTTCCACAATACCTTGTCTTTGAGAATTATTAAATTGTTGACAAAACATCTCAAATGCTTGACTGTTATAGTCAGTTTTAATATAACAAGGGCAGTGACTAATTACACTTTCAATTGTTTCTCTTGAAGAGCAGTTGTAACTAGAAAGCTTGAAAAGTTATTAATAGTCACATGTGCATAATTTATTTATTTATTAATCAGAAATAAGAGCATTCATTTGCAGCAATTGATTAAGTATAGGTCCTCAAGAATTAACACCATTATGTGGAAACAGGTAGGAACTGAGAATACCAAGAACAAATTTTTTACAATTTGACATGCACATTCTCCAAAAATACCAAAATAGTATCTTAAACCATTACTGTTTTGAATATATAAAGAACGAAATTATAAAGCCAATCCTTCTTATGTGAGACCTAAGTCTGCCTGAGATATAAATCCAGCATGGTATTACCTTAAGAGGTTTTGTCCAGGCAATCCAGAACAATCTATTAAATGTCCAAAAACAGTCTTCTTAAAAGAACAGCATTTTTTTCTTATGAGTAGCATAAGCAATTGCAAACTTGAGAATTAATAGCATCTGAGGGATGAAGAATTTTAAGCAATTGTAAGCTCTGAGATATATATTGATAAATATACAAATTAAAGCTTGATTATTCAACATTTTAAAATACCATCTACAGCACACAATTTAATTATCTGTGCTGAAGCAGGAGGAAACTCAAAAGAATAAGTGTGTGATCCAATTTACATATCTTTTCTCCCATAGAAGGGCTGTTTTTAAACACAGTAATTGGGATGCATGCATGAATTTATAGAAGGTCCAAAAGTATGCATAAAAACAATTTTTAACTTATCTTTAGGATAATGATTATCAATTTTATTTAAAATGATGGTATGCAATAGGCCAAATATCAATATTCTGCAATAACCAAATTAATTGCTGTTAGGAACAAGGAACAGACACTTTGTCAGTTTCTTAAGACACAATTTTTTGTTATAGGTTTTCTAAAATATACGAACTTATCCTACAATTCTTTATTAGCACCACAGCAGCCTTAATAGGATGTCAAAACTTTGCTTTGAGGTGAAGAAGGATGATTTTACAACAATGTTTTCTCTTGTCAAAGAATACAGAAAATAAAGGAGGTAGGATGTCACAGCAGTCAAAATACATTGAAGTTACCTGACACAAAACAAAGAAATGATATCAAAAGGACTTACAGGAACCAGGTAAATGTTTACAGAAAAGATAAAGCAGCTCTGCCTAGGGTCAGCTTAATGACAGGTAAGGATTTCACACCCTAGTCACAATTTGTGCTACTTCTTTGAGCCTTGTGAAAGCTAGCACCAGGGGGTTCTGCTCTAGAAGATCTTCTCATGAATAATGCAATAACACCCCCCCCCCTATTTCCTAGGCCTTGATAAATTCCTGTATGAGTGTAACTTTTAATTATCTGTGGAGAATCTCCATTTGTTAGAAGAATTCACCAACTTGCTTCTAATATGCAATGTAGCCTGCTATACCTGGCTGTAGAGAAGATTTCTGTCAAAGAATTGCTGTGGGCACATTTAATAACCATAACTAAATAAGCAGCTAATATTTAATTACCATTGATCATCATTGATAATATAAAAGCTTTCTTCATTCTTTTTCAAAGCCTTTTGTTCTATGCCAGTTAATTTGTGTCTCACTTAATAGCACCTAACAAAGACTTAAGTTCTCCTGTGGTGAGTTTAAGGTGAGGTCTTAGCCATTTAACATCTCCTGGAAGCTTTTGAAAATAAAATTTTGAAGCAAATCAATTTTCTGTTCTTAGATTTTCTGTACCACAATTTTATAGTATAACTAAACCCTAAATATTAAAAAGATATTGCCTCTGAATCTTTTCTGGAGCAACAGCTACTCCCAAGAACTTTAAAGCTCATTGTGTGAGAGCAAAGATTTGAAGTAAACTTCCCTTGAGAGGCATTAGCTAATAAAATACTTTCCACTTAGGAAACAATATACACTGAAAGATTCAAACTCTTAACTTCTTGTATAGAAGCAAAGACATAATGTAAAGCTATATTAGCCATACCTAGAGGCAAAATTTTCCAGTGGTTATCAGTTCACTAGAAGCAAACCCTTTACCATGCAAGGGAAAAAAACGAACCTTTAAACCTATAATAACTTTGCATGAAGTAGGCTGCCACACACTCTGGTTGAGTCAGCTTGACAGGCTGAGAGGCTTGGAAGCTACTCACGAGGCAAAGAGTTTCATGGAAACTCACCTCCTGGAGTCTGGCGTCCTCTCTAACCCATACATTAATATTCCATTCCTTCGTTAGTCTGGTGTATGGATCCACGTGCTCTCTTTTAGTATTATCCTATTATAAGTGCCTTTTAAGATTGAATTCTGACATAGCCAAGCCTTCACCAGTGTTCCAACGTCCTAGAAAGTCCTTGAGCTAACCATGGGCTTGGAATTCAGGAAGAATGTTGCCTATTTAGTGACATTCAGAATTGCCTCTGGTATTACACTATCACTTTGAATAAAAGCTAAGTCACTGCCCTACACAGGAATTTACCATCTTCTAGGAGGAAGGAAGTTTGAGACCTAAAGAGGAACCAGAATAGATACTTAGAACTATAGATAGCTGAGTTACACCCATACACATGTATTTGCAATGGCCTAAGGAAAAGGTTGACTATACAATAGACTAAAATAGGAACTATGGCAAGGGCACGGAACCCTTGACCCTAGCTTCTAAGATTAAGTGAGTCTTAGGTGGAGCTCTTGTTGATCCCAGTTGTTAACAATGAATTCTATCCCAGGTGGTTCCTGTTAGACCTTCTGTGTTTGCATTCCTCTGTTTTATGTAAGAATCCAGTAACCTCTTTGTACCTTGTTGGTGTGTCACCCAACTTCCTTATTTTCTTCTGTATAAAAAGTTTGGTGCTCGATTTGACCAATTACATTCAGATTCTACACAACCTCTCCTTTGTGCATCTGTCTGTCATTCCATCCAACGCTTTGTTCTCCTGCGACTAGAGATCCATTCCACGCAGACAAAGGGGCCCAGAGGGTCTGCGGCAGTAGGCAAGCCAGATTGTAATGCCTTTATAAGTTCTACAGTCTGATTGACCTTTTATACACTTTGAATTTAAACTTTATTTAGAACAACATCTGGATAGATCTGCAACAGTGTTCTTTTAGCTAAAAGGAATTTTCCCTGAAGGCAGGGAGAGGCAAGTTTCAAGAGCTTCCTTAGGCACCCTTTGCAAGACAAAAGAAAGTCACACAAGCCCCACAGAGGGTGCTCTGGGCTTTGTTCATCTTGCTGTGAGGACAGATTTTAGAATTTTTAAGTTTCTTTTGCAATATTATACTATAACTACAACTTTGGGAAAGTAAAACCCAATTTCGAAACAATTTATCATCTTAGCATAAATGTTAGAGGCATTACTATCATGTTACAAAGTTTGGCTGCTAATTTATACCTATGAATGCATGACAGTGCAAATTTTAATGCTTCATTAAAGAGACATTGCTTTAAATCTTATCTTTAATTCTACTTTCTAGGATAAGAATCACTTTAAATATTATCTCAGCTAGAAGTATCCTTAGAGGCCCAGCCTCTTGGCCCGCCTTATGCCACGTGTTGGAAAGACTCCAAACCTAAGTTACCAATTTAAAACTAACTTTCTAGTAACCAGTGTTACACCTTTTTGATCATACCCAATAACTTATAAGCTAATACTCTACAATGAAGACACACAGAGCATATTATACCTCAAAGACCAGTAAAAAACCAAATGAAGTGGCTACACGAGTCTAATAAATTTAGACGAATCAAAGAATTTCAATTTTTCTAGCTATAATTATAAGACAAAAAGCACCTTGTCATTAGCTAAATGCAATAATCAGGATTGCAGAGAATTTTCTTAGGAAGGAACAAATACCGGCCTATTTACCTTAAAACTAAGAGGTTGCAAACTTCCTTTCTTAAAAAACTGTTTTTCCAGCAGGAGCCCTCCTTCTGTGCTTGATTCTCAGCCAAAGTGTGAGCCACTCTCTTGCTGAACCAGCAGATAAAAATTTAGGCATCTTTATTTTCCAACATGAAACACAGAACATTCAGTCAGACAACTAAACACAAACACACATGGATTGACACATGAAAGGACCAGTGCACCAGACATTAGACAACACAAAGAGGGCAGAGAACTTCTGCTGTACAGCCAGAGAGAATAGAGCAGGGCATCCCCTGATTTCTCTCTGTCTCTGGAAGGGTTTCAAAATTCATTTTCCTCTATATATTTTACTCCATCATTTTAAGCCCTATTTCTCTAGCCTGATGCAGTTCTTGACTGCGGACAACAGCCTGTTTCATTTCTTTTAAACCCTATTCTTCTTGCCTGAAGCAGTTCTTGAAACCTTCGGACAACCACCTGATTCCAGTTTCTAGTTCTGAATAATTCGCTGATGACCTAAGTGAATCCAGCATTGGGTTAGCACTGATTCAAGCTTAGCCCATATCCTACTGCACCTCCAGCAACACTTTGAAAAATGAAGTTTTAAGCTAGGGCTAGCATATGTACCTGTTGCTCCAGTGCCCAATACGATCCTTTTCTTTTTCTTTCCTTCCTGTGGAACTCCTCACCAAGCAGTGTTCCTTCAGCATTTTTCTGCCGTTCCTTAGGTCCCTGTCTTGGGGCATCAAACTTTTGCGAGTCGACCTCCGGCTCACAAGAAACAGGGGGACACCTGGAAGGCAGACTGGAGCTGAAAGAGAGAGAACTAGACAGTCGAGAGAAATAATGGAAGTCAAGACGATCCACTGTTCAAGGCTCCAACGTTTATTAAAAGTCTGCACTTATAAAGGGGGGAACCCCATCCCCTGCCACGCCAAGTTTCTTGATGTTGTGATGCCAAGTCGTTAGCACAGCCTTTTAGCAGTAAGTTGCCAAATTCACAGGTTGCAGTTAACTCAGGAAAATCTCAAGGACAGGTTCAGCCTCTCGGCAGGTGGTAGGCAGTGTCACATCAAAGGAAACCAGCCGAGTCAGAAGAGCTGCACTGCAGGTGGCCCTGCCTCAGTGGCATAAGGTCTGAACCAGCCTGCTTTAGCCTGGGGGTGGTTACACTTGACTTCTTTATATATGTTGGATATTAGTCCCCTATCAGATTTGGGTTGGTAAAGATCCTTTCCCAATCTATTGATGGCCTTTTTTTGTCTTATTGACAGTGTCTTTTGCTTTACAGAAGCTTTGCAATTTTATGACATCCCATTTGTCAATTCTCGATCTGACAGCACAAGCCATTGTTGCTCTGTTCAGGAATTTTTCCTCCATGCACATATCTTTGAGGCTTTTCTCCACTTTCTCCTCTATAAGTTTCAGTGTCTCTGGTTTTATGTGGAGTTCCTTCATCCACTTAGACTTGAGCTTTGTACAAGGAGATAAGAATGGATGGATTCGAATTCTTCTACATGATAACCGCCAGTTGTGCCAGCACCATTTGTTGAAAATGCTGTCTTTTTGTTTCACTGGATCGTTTTAGCTCCCTTGTCAAAGATCAGGTGACCATAGGTGTGTGGGTTTATTTCTGGGTCTTCATTTCTGTTCTATTGATATACCTGTCTGTCACTGTACTAGTACCATGCAGTCTTTATCACAATTGCTCTGCAGTACAGATTGAGTTCAGGCATGGTGATTCCACCAGAGGTACTTTTATTGTTGAGATTAGTTTTTACTATCCTAGGTTTTTTATTATTCCAGATGAATTTGCAAATTGCCCTTTCTAACTCAGTGAAGAATTGAGTTGGGATTTTGATGGGGATTGCATTGAATCTGTAGATTGCTTTCGGCAAGATAGCCATTTTTACAACATTAATTCTGCCAATCCACGAGCATGGGAGATCGTTCAATCTTCTGAGATCTTCGATTTCTTTCTTCAGAGACTTGAAGTTCTTATCATACAGATCTTTCACTTCCTTAGTTAGAGTCACACCCAGGTATTTTATATTATTTGTGATTATTGTGAAGGGTGTTGTTTCCCTAATTTCTTTCTCAGCCAGTTTATCCTTTGTATAGAGAAAGGTCACTGATTGAGTTAATTTTAAATCCAGTTACTGCATTGAAGCTGTTTATCAGATTTAGGAATTCTCTGGTGGAATTTTTTAGGGTCACTTATATATAATATCATATCATCTGCAAATAGTGATATTTTGAATTCTTCCTTTCCAATTAGTATCCCCTTGATCTCCTTTTGTTGTCAAATTGCTCTGGCTACGATTTCAAGTACTATATTGAATAGGTAGGGAGAAAGTGGGCAGCCTTGTCTAGTCCCTCATTTTAGTGGGATTGATTCAAGCTTCTCTACATTTAGTTCAATGTTGGCTACTGGTTCGCTGTATATTGCTTTTATCATGTTTAGGTATGGACCTTGAATTACTGATCTTTCCAAGATTTTTATCTTGAATGGGTGTTGGATTTTGTCAAATGCTTTCTCATCATCTAATGAGATGATCATGTGGTTTTTGTCTTTGAGTTTGTTTATATAGTGAATCCCGTTAATGGATTTCTGTATATTAAACCATCCCTGCATTTCTGTGATGAAGCCTACTTGATCATGATCGATGTTCGTTTTGATGTGTTTTTGGATTCCGTTTGCAAGAATTTTATTGAGTATTTTTGCATCGATATTTATAAGGGAAATTGGTCTGAAGGTCTCTTTCTTTGTTGGGTCTTTGTGTGTTTTAGGTATCATAGTAATTGTGGCTTCATAGAATGAATTGAGTAGAGTTCCTTCTGTTTGTATTTTGTGGAATAATTTGAGAAGAGTTGGAATTAGGACTTCTTTGAAGGACTGATAGAACTCTACACTAAACCCATCTGGTCCTGGGCTTTTTTTGATTGGGGGACTATTAATGACCTCTTCTATTTCTTTAGGGCATATGGGGCTGTGTACACCGTTAATTTGATTCAGATTTAACTTTGGTACCTATTATCTGTCTAGGAAGTTGTCCATTTCATCCAGGTTTTCAAGTTTTGCTGAGTATAGCCTTTTGTAGTAGGATCTGATGATGCTTTGGATTTCTTCAGGTTCTGTTGTTATCTCCCTTTTCATTTTTGATTTTGTTAATTAGGATACTGTCCCTGAGCCCTCTACTTGGTCTGGCTAAGGGTTTATCTATCTTGTTGATTTTCTCAAAAAACCACCTCCTGGTTTGGTTGACTCTTTGTATAGTTCTTTTTGTTTCTACTTGGTTGATTTCAGCCCTGAGTTTGATTATTTCCTTCTGTCTACTCCACTTGGTTAAATTTGCTTCCTTTTGTCCTAGGGCTTTTTGATGTGCTGTCAAGTTGCTAGTGTGTCCTCTCTCTAGTTTCTTTTTGGCAGCACTCAGAGCTATGAGTTTTCCTCTTAGGACTGCTTTCATTGTGTCCCATAAGTTTAGGTATGTTGTAGCTTCATTTTCATTAAACTCTGAAAAGTCTTTAATTTCTTTGTTTATTTCATCCTTGACCAAGTTATCGCTGAGTAGAGTGTTGTTCAGTTTCCACGTGAATGTTGGCTTTCTATTATTTATGCTGTTATTGAAGATAATGTCTATTTGGAGTTCTGTTGCCCTTAGTCCCTGGTGATCTGATAGGATGCATGGGATAATTTCAATATTTTTATATGTGTTGAGGCCTGTTTTGTGATTGATTATATGGTCAATTTTGAAGAAGGTACCATGATGTGCTGAGAAGAAGGAATACCCTTTTGTTTTAGGATGAAATGTTCTGTAGATATCTGTTAAATTCATTTGTTTCATAACTTCTGTTACTTTCAATGTGTCTCTGCTTAGTTTCTGTTTCCAGTATCTGTCCATTGATGAGAGTGGCTTGTTAAAGTCTCCTACTGTTATTGTATGTGGTGCAATGTGTGCTTTGAGCTTTACTAAAGTTTCTTTAATGAATGTGGCTGCCCTTGCATTTGGGGCATAGATATTCAGAATTGAGAGCTCATCTTGGAAGATTTTACCTTTGATGAGTATGAAGTGCCTCTCCTTGTGTTTTTTGATAACTTTGGGTTGGAAGTCGACTTTATTCAATATTACAATGGCTACTCCAGCTTATTTCTTTGGACCATTTGCTTGGAAAATTGTTTTCCAGCCTTTTACTCTGAAGTAGTGTCTGTCCTTGTCCCTGAGTTGGTTTCCTGTATTCAGCAAAATGTTGGTTCCTGTTTGTTTAGCCAGTCTGTTAGTCTATGTCTTTTTTATTGGGGGAACTGATTCCATTGATATTAAAAGATATTAAGGAAAAGTAATTGTTACTTCCTGTTATTTTTGTTGTTAGAGTTGGGATTCAGTTCTTGTGGCTCTCTTCTTTTAGGTTTGTTGAAGGATTACTTTTTTGCTTTTTTTTTGGGTGTCATTTCCCTCCTTGTGTCCCTGATGTGGGTTTCCTGTATCCAGCTAAATGTTGGGTTCTGTTTGTGTAGCCAAACAGGTTATCTCTCTTCTTTTAGGTTTGTTGAAGGATTACTTTCTTGCTTTTTCTCGGGTGTCATTTCCCTCCTTTTCGTGGGGTTTTCCCTTTATTATCCTTTGAATGACTGGATTTGTGGAAAGATATTGTTTGAATTTGGTTTTGTCATGGAATTCTTTGTTTTCTCCATCTATGGTAATTGAGAGTTTTGCTGGGTATAGTAGCCTGGGCTGGCATTTGTGTTCTGTTAGGGTCTGTATAACATCTGTCCAGGATCTTCTGGCTTTCATAGTCTCTAGTGAGAAGTCTGATGTAATTCAAATAGGCCTGCCTTTATATGTTACTTGACCTTTTCTCCTTATTCCTTTTAATATTCTATCCTTATTTAGTGCATTTGTTGTTCTGATCATTATGTGATAGAAGGAAGTTCTTTTCTGGTCCAGTCTATTTGGAGTTCTGTAGGCCTCTTCTATGCTCATGTGAATCTCTTATGGAAGTTTTCTTCTAAAATTTTGTTGAAGATATTTATTTGCCTTTAAGTTGAAAATCTTCATTCTCTTCTATACCTACTATCTGTAGGTTTGGTCTTCTCATTATGTCCTGGATTTCCTGGGTGTTTTGGGTTGGAGCTTTTTGCATTTTCTTTGATTGTTGTTTCCATGTTTTCTATGGAATCTTCTGCACCTGAGATTCTCTCTTCCATCTCTTCTATTCTGTTGCTGATTCTCTCATCTATGGTTCCAGATTTCTTTCCTATGATTTCTATCTCCAGAGTTGTCTCCCTTTGGGATTTCTGTATTGTTTCTACTTCCAGTTTTAGATCTTGGATGGTTTTGTTCAATTCTTTTCCATTTCTTAGTGTTTTCCTATAACTTTTTAAGGGATTTTTGTGTTTCCTCTTTAAGGGCTTCTAGCTGTTTACCTGTGTTTTCCTGTATATCTTTAAGGAGTTATTTATTTCCTTCTTAAAGTTCTCCATCATTATTTTGAGAAATGAGTTTAGATCCATATCTTGCTTTTCTGGTGTGATGGTGTATCCAGGACTTGCTATGGTGGGAGAGTTTGGTTCTGATGATTTCAAGTAACTTTGCTTTCTGTTGATTCTGTTCTTGTATTTGCCTCCTGCCATCTGATTATCTCAAGTGCTTGCTGCCCTCAGTATATCTGATTGGAGCCTGTCCTTCCTATAATCCCGGTTGATTCCGGACTTCTCAGAGTCCAGCTTTCTCTGTGATCCTTTGATTCCAGGCTCCTGTGAACCTGAGATTCTGGGTGTGTCAGAGTTCTTGGCAGTCAAGCTTTCTCTGAGACCCTGAGATCCTGGTGTGACAAAGCTCCTGTTATCCTGGGATCTGGAATCTTAAGATCCTGGGCATGTTACTGAGCCTGGAAGTGGTGTCTCCTCTAGGGTCCGTGGGGCTGTCTGGTGTGTTAGAAACCACGGTATACAAGTACCGATTAGAAGGAATCTGAGCTGCTGGCCTGGCAGGGCTCCTGTGTCCTTGCTTTTGCTGTCACAGGCCCATCAAGATTGGTTTGGAACAGATGTTGTGTTCCACTCACCAGTGATCCTAAGATTGTGTGGAGAGTCCTCTGAGGACCATGGAACTGTCTGCCCAGTTCGCTCCCAAAGTGACCTGGTGCTGGCACCCACCAGAAGGGCTAGACCCTTTTTATGTGGTTGGAGGAAGCTTCTCTAATAATAACAGGCAAGCATCTATCTGAGTATAGCAGGATACCATTAGGAATCATTTCTTTTTCTTTTTTCTTTTGTCTTTTCTCCTTCTCCTTTTCCTCCTCCTCCTTTTTTCTTCTTCTCCTGCACTTCTTTTTCCTCTTCCTCCTCCCCTTCCTCCACTCCTCCTCCTCTGCTCCTCTTCTTTCTCCTCCTCTTTCTTCCTCTTCTCCTCTTCCTCCTCCCCTCATATTCTTCCTCTTCTTCCTCCACCTCCCCTCCTTCTCTTCTTCCTCCTCCTCCTCCTCTTCTTGCTAGTTGAGTTTGCTTCTACCTTAGGTCTCTGAACTATTCAGTCTCTGGTTTCCATCCAAGTAGAGCACTGTCTCCCTCTCCTGGTGTGGGTCTCAAGTTAAACCAAACATTGGTTGGCCAGTTCCTCAAGTTCTGTGCTACTATTGCCCCAGAACATCTCACAGGCAGGATAGGTTGTAGATGGAGGCTTTTGTGACTGTGTTGGTGATCAGGCACCTCTTGCATTAGCCTATAGAGTGTCTTCTCATTCAAGGAGACTAAAATGTAGGGATGAAGGCTCTAAGCCAGCACCAGCTCTACCAATGTGTGGAAGTAGTGGGAATGCATTGTCAATTTTCAGAGAGTAATGCTCTGCCCTAGTATTAGCCTGAAAGTTTATAAATCTCCACAGGACATCCTCAGGCAACAACTCTACTGAATGTGACTAAGTTATGTCACTGGGAGCCTTGCCTGGATACAAAAGCTGGCCAGTTCAGATTCTGTATCCTCCATTACTAGGAGTCCTCTCTATGGTGACTATCATAGATTCCAGGAAGTTTTCACTGAACTAGGTTTCCACACTGTCCCCAACTCCCCCCTCCCGCCCCCCCCTCATTTCATCAATCTCTCTCCACACTGCACTCTCTGCACTCTCTCCTACAGTCCTTTTCCCCTCCCCAATCTGATCCCTCTTGCTCTCATCCTCACCTGTCCTGAGGCCAGCTACCCACATAATCTAATTCCCCTTCACATGCTTCTACCTATGGCCCTCCTCTTTACCTACCTATCTGGGTCTGTGGATTGTAGTTTTATTATCAAAACTTAGTTGTTTTCCATTTGCTTGAAAATTTCATGATGTCTGTTGTTTTATCCACTGAATAATATCACATTGTGTAAATGTAACACATTTTCTTTATTCACTCTTTAGTTGAAGGACATCTAGGTTGTTTATAGTTTCTGAGTATTGTGAATAAAGACACAATGAACATAGTTGAACAAATGTTCTTGTGTTAGGATGGGGCACCATTTTGGTATATGCCCAAGAGTGGTTTAGCTGAGACTTGAGGTAGGTTGATTTTCAATTTTCTGAGACACTGCCATATTAATTTTCAAAGTGGCTGTAGAAGTTTGCACTCCTACCAAAAATGGGAGAGTGATCCCCTTGCTCCTCATCCCCACTAGCATGGGCTGTCATGTGTAATATTGATCTTAACCTTTCTGACAGGTGTAAGATGGAATCTCAAAGCAGTTTGAGGTTTGTATTTCCTTGAGGGAGAAGGGTGTTGAGCATTTCTTTAAGTATTTCTTACCTATTTTAGATTCCTTTATTGAAAATTCTGTATAGATATGTACTCCATTTTTAAAATTGGATTAATTATATTTTAATATCTAGCTGATTGAGTTCTTTATATAGTTTGGATGTTAGACCAGTATTGGATATGGAGTTGGAAAAAATCTTTCCCCATTCTGTAGACTGTTGTTTTGTTTTTAGTGCTGGTGTCCTTTGCCTTACAGAAGCTTAGTTTTGTGAGGTCCCAATAGTTAATTGTTAGTCTTAGTGCCTGTACTACCAGTGTTCTGTTCTTATACTGTGTGCCAATGAGTTCAAGGCTGTTCCCCACTTTCTCTTCTATCAGGTTCAGTGTATATGGATTTGAAGTTTTTGATCAACTTGGACTTAAGTTTTTTGCAGGGTGATAAGTATGTATCAATTTGTATTCTTCTACATGCAGACAATCCAGTTTGACCAGCACCAATTGTTGAAGAAGCTTTCTTTTTTTCCCAGTGTATATTCATGGCTTCTTTATAAAGACATCAGATTTCCATAGTATGTGGATTTATGTCTGGGTCTTCCATTCAGTTCCATTGATCAATGTGTGTATTTTTATGTTAATACCATGCTTTTTAAATCACTATAGCTCTGTTATAGCTATAAATCAGGGAAGGGGATCCCCCTGGAAGTTCTTTTATCGTTCAGAACTGTTTAAGCTATCCTGTGTGTGTGTGTGTTTTCATATGAAGTTGTGAATTATTTTTCAAGATCTATGAAGAATTGTGTTGGAATTCTGATGGAGATTTCAGTGATTATATAGATTGCTTTTGATAAGACAACTGTTTTTACTATGTTAACCCTACTGATCTATGAGCACGGAAAAGTTTTCATCTTCTGATATCTTCTTCAATTTATTTCTTCAAAGACAAGTTTTTAATAATATAGTTTTTTATCATACAAGGTTTTTCACTTGCTTGGTTACAGTTTCTCAAAGATTTATTAATTGAGGCTACTGTGTAAGGTGTTTCCCTAATTTCTTCCTTAATCCGTTTGTCTTTGGTATATAGAAAGGCTACTGATTTTTTGTTTTGATTTGTTTTGCAGTTAATTTTGTATCTAGCCACTTTGCTGAAGGCATTTATCAAGTATAAGAGTAGAATTTTTGGGGTGACTTATTTATACTCTCATGTCATCTGTGAATATCAATACTTTGACTTCTTCTTTTCCAAGTTGTATTCCCTTGTATCCTTCAGTTTTCTTATTGCTCTAGCTAGAGTGTCAAGTACTATATTGAGTAGATATGGAAAGAGTAAACGTTGCTTTGTCCTTGGTTTTAATGGAATTGCTTTGAGTTTCTCTTCATTTAAATTGATGCTGGGTGTAGGCTGGTTGTAAATGGCCTTTGTTATGCTTAGGGTGCTCTCTTTATCCAGAATCTCTCCAGGACTTTTATCATGAAGGGGTTTTGGATTTTGTAAAAGCCTTTTTTTTTTTCAATTACTGAGATGATCATATTTTTTTCTTTCAATTTACTATGCATTGTACCATATCCACTGATTTTCATATGTTGAACCTTTCCTGTATTTCTGGAATGAAGCTTACTTGATCTTTGTGGATAATATTTTTGATGTGCTTTTGGATTTCGTTTGCAAGTATTTTACTGAGTACTTTTGCATCTATATTTATAACTGAAATATCTTTAATTCTCTTTATTTGTAGAGTTGTTATGTGGCTTGGGTATCAGGGTAACTATGGCCTCATAATTTTTTGTAATGCTCCTTTTGTTTTTATTTTGTGGAATAATTTGAGAAGAATTGGTTTTAATTTTTCTCTGAAAGTCTTGAATTCTGTAATAAAACCATCTGGGACCTGAGCTTTCTTTCTTTCTTTCTTTTTTTTTTTGGGGGGGGGGTGGGAGCATTTTATCTACTGCTTCTATTTCACTAGGGGCTATAGATCTGTTTAAATTATTTATCTGATCTTTATTTACTTTTGGTAAATGGTATCTATTGAGAAAATTATCCATTTCTCTTAGATTTTCCAGTTTTGAGGAGTATATATTTTAAGTGTGTCTGAAAGACCCACAACGTGAGGACTCCCCCATGTTCTGACTCAGGAGAGGTGACACCCCAAAATCACCCACAAGAAACGGTCTTGCTGCAAATTGCAAGAGGATTTTTATTCAAGAGCGCTCTTGGGCCCATGGTCATACACCACGCAGGGGTAGAGGACCATGGCGCCCCGAGTAGCTGGATAAGGGGGTATTTAAAGGAAGGAACCATAACTCAAGGAGGTGGGAAGGGTGTTGTTGGAAAATACCAAAAATACCAGTTAAGAGTCACAAGGAAGTACAAAGTCACAAGTGTCAGGTTATCTCTCAAGACAGTTTCTAAGAACCCCTAACAATCTAAGAGCCCCTAGCAATAGCACCTTTGCATAGTGGGTTCCAGCAATGGTCAGGGTGGGTCAGGGTGACTTTCTTTGAATGAACACTCTTTGAACCCAGGAAGCGGGTGGGTGGAGGAAGGAATGTCGCTATCTGTTTTATGATTAGCATACCTTGGAACACTGAGTGTACTACTCTTTCATGTCCTTATCATTCTCTGGATTCCTTGGTATCTGTTGTTAGATCCTGTTTCTTTCTGATTTTATTAACTTGGTTACTCCATCTCTGTCTTTTAGTTAGTTTGGATAAGGGTTTGTCTCTCTTGTGGATTTTTTCAAAGAACCAGCCCTTCATTTCATTGATTCTTTGCCTTTTTATTTTCCTTTCTGTTTTATTGATTTCAGCCCTCAGTTTGCTTCCTGCTGTCTACTCCTCTTGGGTGTGTTTTGTTCTTTTTTTTTCTAGAGCTTTGAGGTGTGTTGTTAATTTGTTAGTGTGAGCTCTTTCCAATTTTTTAAAGGAGGCACTGAGTGCTGTGAACTTTCCTCTTAGCACCTTTCATTGTGCCCATAAATTTGGGTGTGTTGTGTATTCATTTTCATTGAATTCTAGAAAGGCTTTTCCTTTATTTATTTCTTGACTCATTTTTCATTCTGTAGAGAGTTGTTAAGTTGCTAAGAGTTTGTAAGGTTTCATTGTTTCTGCTACTGTTGATATCCAGCTTTTTTTAAAAAAACCATTCTGTTTACATTTCAAATGTTATCTCCCTTTCTTGTCTCTCCTCCATGAACTGCCCTTTGCCTCTAAGAGGGTGCTTCCCCCCCCCCCCATGCTCACCTCACCACTCTAGCATCCCCCTTCTCTGGGGCATCAATCCTCCATAGGGCCAAGCACCTTCCCTCCCACTGATGCCAGATGAGGTTGTCCTCTGCTACATAATAGTAGGAGCCATGGGCCAGCCCATGTATACTCTTTGTTTGGTGGTTTTGTCCCTGCAAGCTCTGAGATCCAGCTTTAATCCATGTCAGTCTGATAGAATGCAGGGATTTATTGCAATTTTCTTTATTCCATTAAGTGTGTGTTCAGTTTTGTAGAAGGTTCCATGAGGTGTTGAGAAGAAGGTATATTCTTGTGTTTGAGTGGAATGTTTTGTAAATATCCATTAGGTTCATTTGGTTTATAACATCAGTTAGCTCCAGCTTTTCTTTGTTTATTTTTTGGTTGGGTGATCTTCCTATAGGTGAGAGTGGGGTTGAAGTCTCCCAGTATCAGTGTGTGAGGGTTGTTGTCTCTTCATCCATATGCTGTGTAACCTCAAACAGATTGTATATTCCTTGGGAGCAACAATCTTGTTTTTCTTCCAGCTATTCTTACACCACTGAGAGTGTGGTTATCACAACATCTGTGATTGATGAATATGACATTGTGATGGCTAGTTTTATGTCAACTTGTCACAAGCTAAAGTCTCTGGAGAGGAGAGAACCTCAGTTGAAGAAATGCCTCCATAAGATCCAGGCTATAGACATGTATTTAAGTTAGGGGTTTATGGAAATGAAGAGACATGATGACCAAGGCAACTCATGTAAAGGAAACATTTAATTGGGGCTGGCTTACAGTTTCAGAGGTTTAATAGGTTATCATCAGGGCAGGAAGCATAGCAACAAGCAGGCAGACATGGTTCTAGAGAAGGAGCTGAGAATTCTACATCTTAATCCATAATCAGCAAAAGGAGACTGTGTTCCACACTGGTTGTAGCTTGAGCATAGGAGACCTTGAAGCCCACCCCCATAGTGATATACTTCCTCCAACAAGTCCACACCTACTCCAACAAGGCCACCCCTCCTAATAATGCCACTCTCTATGGGCAAAGCATTTAAACACATATAGGGGCCATACCTATTCAAACCTCCACAACAAGCCTGCAGTGATTTTTTTTTTAAATTGGTGATTAATGAGGGAGGGCCCATACCATTGTAGAGTGGACACCCCTGGTCTGGTGGTCCTGGGTTCTCTAAGAAAGCAGGCTGCACATTTGATTGAAAGCAAGCCAGTAAGCAGCACTCATCCATAGCTTTTGTATCAGCTCTTACCTCTAGGTCCCTGGTCTGAGTTCCTCTTCTGACTTCCTTTGATGATAAATGGTGATGTGAAAGTGTAAGCCACATAAACCCTTTCTTTCCCAAGTAGCCTGCCTTAGAGTTCTCTAGAGTCACAGAACTTATGGAATGTCTCTCTATATTAAGGGTGCTGATACCCTTTGAGGCTGGGACTTGAATTTTCACTGTAATTCAACCAACCTTATAATGAGAGCTTCAGTTTGATTTCCTGCAACTTGAGCTCTATGGTTGCTGGAGAGAAGATTCTCTTCAAGGGCACACTTAGAAATCTTTAGATATTTATTTGTACCTGGATCCATCAACTTTATCATATAGCTCATTCTTTTCCTTTGTCAATTTATCTAGAGATACTAAGAGCAACAAGCTAGCAAAATAGTTTTTCCCCCCCAAATTGTAGAAAACCTCATATATACAGTCAGCTAATTCATTGCCAGTCACAGTTGATGGATCAATAATCAAAGGCACTGGCTTCTTTAAGTTTGAAATAAAGTTTTTACCACAGGCTTTCTATAGTCTCTGAGCTCCTAGGAGAGAGGGTATCTGGAGAGTTTTCAGTAGTTGAAGGTGCTGGCAAATTATTAAACCAATTCCAGATTCTTAAAAGTTTCATCCTTATACTTCCGTTCTTCTAGAACCAATCCTGGTATCAACTTCTGTCTTAGTCAGGGTTCTCTAGAGTCACAGAACTTATGGAATATCTCTATATATTAAGGGAATTTATTGTGATGACTTACAGTCTGTAGTCCAACTAACCCAACAATGGACAGCTATGAGTGGAAAGTTCAAGAATCTAGTAGTTGCTCAGTCCCAGGAGGCTAGTTGTTTAAGCTAGTCTTCTGTAGAAGTAAGTTCTAACAGATGTGCTGGCAAGTAAGTGCAAGCAGTTGAAGAAGAGTGAGTTTTCCTTCTTCCAATGCTGTCCTATAGGCTCCAGCAGAAGGTATGTCCCAGATTAAAGGTGTGTATCACCACTCCTGGATCTAAAGCTTGCTTTGTCCCAGGCTGACATTCAACTCAGAGATCTGCTTGCCTCAGTGTCCTGCAATTAAAGGAATGTACTATCTTGCTTGGGCCTAAGATTTACATGGCCACTATGCTTCAAGAGCTCCATGTCACGATCCAGGTCAGAAACCTGTCTTCTAGTCTCAAGATCTGGATCACAGATGTACCCTCTATTTCTAGATTGTAGTTCATTCCATATGTAGCCAAATTGACAACAAGGAATAGCCATCACATAGCCTTTCTAAATTTTTTAAAAAAATCTATTAACATTTATTTTATTTGCGTTTTGAGACAAGGTTTCTCTGTGTAGCCCTGAATGTAGTGGAACTTACTCTGTAGACCAGGCTGTCCTTGAACTTGGAAAGCCACCTGCCTCTGCCTCCCAAGTGCTCAGGTCAAAGGCATGCACCATCATGCCCATCTCCAAGTTGCTTTTGGTCACAGTCTGTCTTAGTTAGGGTTTTATTGCTATGAACAGACATCGTGACCAAAGAAACTCTTAAAAAGAACATTTAATTGGGGGGTTGGCTTACAGGTTCAGAGTCTCAGTCCATTAACATCAAGGCAGGAGCATGGCAGTGTCCAGGGAGGCATGGTGCAGGAGGAGCTCAGAGTTCTGCTTTTTTATCTGAAGGCTGCTAGCAGAATTCTGGCTTCCAGGTAGCTAGGAGTAGGGTCTTAAAGCCCATGCCCACAGTGACCCACCTACTCCATTAGGGCCACACCTTCTAATAGTGCCACTCCCTGGACCAAGCATATACAAATCATCACACAGTGTTTCATCACAGCAATAGTAACCCTAATTAGGACAGACATGACCAAGAACACTTGATCAATCAATATTCTCATTTTTACATAGAAGTTCATGTGTAGAATCTTTCATGAATCTGAATTTTCTTGGCTGAACTTTGTTATTTACTGATATACTTAATAAAAGCCACAAGATTCATTACCAACATTTTCTTCCTCTCAGCATCCCTTCAAGTATAGCTTCTCTGAATTGCCTGGCAATCTTTCACTTGTTTAACATAGATACTTTTCTCTGATCTTCCCTCTTTTTTCATCCACTCAATACTATATATTTACCAGTGAACATTTTTTTGTAGCATGCCTCATCAGAAACCAAATATGACACAGACTTAGGAGGGCCTTTCTGTTATGAGTCTTTTGTTTCTTTCATGGCATAGTTTCAGCAGCCATTTTACTATTACCATCATTTGCCCACTTATGGTCACCCTACAGGAAAATCTCAGCTTTGACCTTTTGCATACAGAGCGCAAAGGAAAGGACATTGAGGTGATGGAAGAGTTGGAAAGGAGGACCGTAATGAAAAATTCTATCATTTATCATAACTAGTAGTTTTGGCAAATCTCTAAAATCCTTTTGCTAAATATTTTGAAATATTCTAAATAATATCAGATCTATTTTTAGTATTTAACTTGTTATATAATTATAATTATTTGCATTTCGCTGAATATTATAGTTTCTGTTTTTGCAAGGAAGCAATGAATTTAAGATTAATTTAATCTTTAGTGGTAATTAATATTGTACATTAAGAAAATAATATTGGAGAAATAAGCATTATGATTTGAAAGACTCCTAAATTAGTATTTGTCAGGGACCATTAAAGAAACCAGATACATGTTTCCACCTTTTCCTAACGAATGAAACAGTTGGAAATAAATGCATAGAGTTAGTATTTCAAAATGTGGCTTAAATATATAGACAAATGTGCTTCTTACTATGGAATTCTAGAATAGGCCATTTTTGTTTAGCATGTTGAAGCTCTGTAGATATATGAGCTAGCTCTCCCACAACATGCAGCAAAGGGCTTGCATCTGGCTGGAGAAGAGAGGACTGCCCATTTAATATAAGTAGAATGTTAGATAATAGACTAAACAAAAATAATGGTTTTGCATAGTTTTTCCTTCCAGAGTCTTCTGCTTTATGAAACTAAGGAAAGAAGGGGTAGAGGGAGGCTGGAGGACCATTGTTCAAGTGAGGCTTCCTCTGCACTAAAGGAAATACAAGGAATGAGCAATAAATACCTATACTTCTAAAATGTCTTAGTTATTTGCTCAATTATTCTGTTAATCTTAAACTTCTAAATCCCTTTCTGGTTTCCATCTGTGCCCAGAGCTAACCCAGTGTCACAGCTTGTTGCACAGAAATCCTGCCTGGAGAGAGCTGGTCTCCCAGGACTGCTGACACACCTAAGATCACAGGTGAGACCAACACTACTGCTCCAATACCTGGCCCAAGTGGGACCTGTGTCGAGCCTACAGGACTCAGGACTGCTAGGGCACTCTGGTGGAGTCAGCTTGTGAGGCAGAAATGCCAAAAAGCTGCTCATGAGAAATGAATTTCTAGGACTCTCCTCCTGGATGTCTGACGAAAGTCAGCTCTCCAGTTTGGGTCAGTTTGACAGGTGAAAAGCCTAAAAGCTGTTCACAAGGATAAGAGTTCCATGTAAATTCCCCTCCCGGAGTTTTGGTGTTTTCCCCTAACCCATAATAATCAAATTTCCACCGCGTTAGTCTAGTGTATAGATTCACGTGCACTCTATTAAGCATTACCTTATAGTAAATGCCTTTTAAGATTGTATTCTAACATAGCTAAAGCCTTTCCCCAGTGTTCTTAGATTCCAGATAGCAGCAAGGAGTTTAACCTATTCAGTAACTAATTAAGCACTACCATAAAACAATAAAGCACTAGCCATTAATTCAGTTGTCTGCAAAAAGAGTCTGGAATTCTCACTGAGATGGAAATTCATATTACAGACTATATTCCATGCCAAGAGCAAATTAATATACTATACTGATAAATGGGAATTCTTCAGACAAGATAATTTAACAAGGCCTAGAGAATTTTGGGGTCAGTGACACTACATTATTCTTGAAGCGTGTCAAGAGTTAACAACCCTGGTGCTATTAACACTAAGTGTAAAACTCTTGCCTGGCAGAAGGTGCTAATCTCTAGTGTAAACATTTATCTGGTTCCTACAAATTCCCTTTGAAGTCACTCCCCTTGCATCTGTGCTAATCTCTAGTGTTAAACATTTATCTGGTTCCTTTTGAAGTCACTCCTTTTGTACCTGGAAAAATTCAATGTGCCTTATTCTGTTATGATTTGCAATTTACTCTGTGTTATAAAAAGTCTGAGGCTTGACTGGAACATCACATTCAGATCCAACACCACTCTTGTGTGTTCGTCTGTTTGTCACCCTATCCGACTCTTTGCCCATCTGCTTGAGAGAACCCGTTCTACGCAGACAAGGGGCCCAGAGGGTCTGCGGCACAGGACCAAGGAGCAGCCTAGAACAGAATCCTTCCAGTTTTCAACTGCTTCTGAGAACTAACCCTGTGCCATAGCTCTCCACATCGAAATCCTGCCTGGAAAGAGCTAGCCTCCCAGCAGTGCTGACACAACCAAGATCACAGGCTCACAAGCTCACAGGAGGGACAAGATACGGTTAGAGACAGCAAGACCAGGTAACACCAGAGATAACCAGATGTTGAGAGGCAAGTGCAATAACATAAGCAACAGAAACCAATACTACTTGGCATCATCAGAACCCAGTTCTCCTACCACATCAAGCCCTGAGTATCCCAACACATCAGAAAACCAAGATTATGATTTTAAAATCACATCTTATGATGATGATAGAGGACTTTAAGAAGGACATAAATAACTCCCTTAAAGAAATACAGAAGAACAAAAATAAACAGGTAAAAGCCCTTAAAGAGGAACCATATAAATCCCTTCAAAAAATACAGGAAAACACAATCAAACAGGTGAAATAATTGAACAAAACCATCCAGTGCCTAAAAATGGAAATAGAAACAATAAAAAAAGAGGAGACAACACTGAAGATAGAAACCTAGAAAAGAGATAAGGAGTCATAGATGCAAGCATCACCAACAGAATACAAGAGATAGAAGAGAGAAGATATTGACACAATTGTCAAAGAAAATAGAAAAGACAAAAAGCTCCTAACTCAACATTCAATAAATCCAGGACACAATGAAAAAAAAATAGATATAGAAGAGGGTGAAGATTCCTAAATTAAAGAGCTAGTAAATATCTTCAACAAAATTATAGAAGAAAACTTCCCTAACCTGAAGAAAGATATGCCCATAAACATACAAGAAGCCTACAGAACACTAAACAGATGGGACTAGAAAAGAAATTCCTCCTGTCACATAATAATTAAAACACCAAATGCATAGAACAATGAACGTTGAAAGTGGTAAGGGAAAAAGGCCATGTAACATATAAAGGAAGACTCATCAGAATTACACCAGACTTGTCAACAGAGATTCTAAAATCCAAAATATTCTGGGCAGATCTCATACAGACCCAAAGAGAACAAAAATGCCAGCCCTGGCTACTAAACCCAGGAAAACTCTCAATTACCACAGATGGAGAAACCAAGGTATTCCATGACAAAACAAATTTAAACAATATCTTCCCACCAATACAGCCCTACAGAGAATAATAGAAGGAAAACACCAACACAAGGAGGGAAACTACACCCAAGAAAAAGCAAGAAATTAATCTTTCAACAAACCCAAAGGAAGATAGCCACACACACATAATTCCACCTCTAACAACAAAATAACAGTAAGCAACAATCATTGGACCTTAATATCTCTCAACATCAATGACTCAATTCCCTAATAAAAAGACATAGACTAACAGGCTGGATATGTGTACAGAATCCAGCATTTTGCTGCATGCAGGAAACACACCTCAGTAACAAAGACAGCCACTAAAAGTAAAGGCTTGAAAAATTTTTCTAGGCAAATGGTCCCAAGAAACAAGTTGGAGTAGCCATTCTAATATCCAATAATATAGACTTTCAACCAAAAGTTATCAGAAAGATGGGGAAGGACACTTCATTCTCATCAAAGGAAAAATCCACCAAGATGAACTCTCAGTTCTGAACATCTATACCACAAATGGAAAGGCACCCATATTTGTAAAAGAAACATTATCAAAGCTCAAAACACACATTGATCCTCACACAATAATGGTGAGCAACTTAAACATCCCACTCTCACCTAATGGATTAATTATGGAAACAGAAACTAAATAGAGACACACTGAAACTAATAGAACTTATGAAACAAATGGATGCAACAGACATCTACAGAACATTTTACCCTAAAACAAAAGAATTCAACTTCTCAGCATCTAATGGTACTTTCTTCAAAACTGACCATACAATTGAACATAAATAGAGACACACTGAAACTAATAGAACTTATGAAACAAATGGATGCAACAGACATCTACAGAACATTTTACCCTAAAACAAAAGAATTCAACTTCTCAGCATCTAATGGTACTTTCTTCAAAACTGACCATACAATTGAACATAAAACAAGACATAACATATACAAGAACATTGAGTTAATCTTATGTATTCTACTGGACCACCACAGACTAAGGCTGGTCTTTAAGAACAACAAAAACAATAGGAAGTCCACATTTACACGGAAGCTGAACAACTATCTACTCAATGATAGTTTGGTCCTGGAAGAAATAAAGAAAGAAATAAAAGACTTTTTAGAATTTAATGGAAATTAAGATAAAACATACCCAAACTTATGTGACACAATGAAAGCAGTGCTGAGTGCCACAATAAAGAAATTGGAGCATACACTAGCAGCTTAACAACACATCTGAATGAATGATCTAGAACAAAAAGAAGCAAATACACCCAAAAGGAGTAGATAGTAAGAAATAATCAAACTGAGGGCTGAAGTAAACAAAAAACAAACAATGAGAACTATACAAAGAATCAATAAAACCAGGAGCTGGTTCTGTGAGAAAATCAACAAGAAAGATAACCCCCTAGCCATACTAACCAGAGGGCACAGAGACAGTAACCAAATTAACAAAATCAGAAATGAAGAGGGAGACAACCACAGAAACTGAGGAAATTAAAAAAAAAACATCGGATCCTACTACAAAAGCCTATCCTCAACAAAACTGGAAAATATAGATGAAATGGATGATTTTCTACACAGATACTAGATACCAAAATTAAATCAGGATCAGATAAACCATCGAAACAGTCCCATAATCCTTAAGGAAATAGAAAAGTCTCCCAACCAAAAATAGCCCAGGTCGAGATGGGTTTAGTGCAGAATTCTATCAGACCTTTAAAGAAGACCTAATACCAATACTTATCAAACTATTTCATAAAATAGAAACAGATGGAGCACTACATAATACATTCTAAGAAGTCAAAGTTCTGATAATCAACTTCAGCAAAATGGCTGGATACACAATTATCTCAAAGAAATCAATAGCTTTTCTCTACTCAAAGTATAAATGGGCTGAGAAAGAAATTAGGGAAACCACACCCTTCACAATAGTCACAAATAGTATAAAATACCTTGGTGTGACTCTCGCCAAACAAGTAAAAGTTCTGTATGAAAAGAACTTCAAGTCTCTGAAGAAAGAAATTGAAGAAGACCTCAGAAGATGGAAAGATCTATCATGCTAATCATGCATGCAGTAATCCAGTCACAAATGAACATACATGGCATATACTCGCTGATAACTGGATATTAGGCAAAAAGCTCAGAGTACCCATGATGCAACTCACAGACCATATGAAGCTTAAGAAGAAGGAAGACCAAAGTGTGGATGCCTCAGTCCTACTCAGAATGGTGAAGAAAATAATCAGGAGTGGTAGAGGGAGAAAAGAATCTGGGAGGGAGAGAGGAGGGTCAGGGAACAAAGAGGGGCCTATTCAGATAAGGGAGGAGATGGGGGAGAAGTACAGAGGGTCAGGAATTTGAAAGGAGCAGAGTAGAAGTTGGGAAGGGGGAACTTGGGGTAGCTACTGGGAAGTCCCAGATGCCAGGGACCCAAGAGTTTCCCAGGGCCCAACAGGAAACGTTAGCCAAAATACTCAACTAAGGGCAGATAGAACCTGTAGAGACCATATTCAGTGGATAAGCAAGGCCCCCTGTTGTGGGATGGAGTCAACCACCCACCTCAAAAATATTAATCCAAAATTACTCCTTTCAAAAGGAAATGCTGGGACAAAGAGTGGAGCAGAGACTGAAGAAAAGGCCACCCAGAGACTGCCCCACCTAAGGATCCATCCCATCTGAAGACAACAAACTCAGACACTATTGCTGATTCCAAGAAGTGCTTGTTGAGCATGCTATAGCTGTCCCCTAAGAAACTGTGCTAGAGTCTGATCAATACAAATGCAGACGCAAGCAGCCGAACATCAAACTGAGCATGGAGACCCCACTGGAGAAGTTAGGGCAAGGAATGAAAGAGCTGAAGGGATTTACAATCCTATAGAAAGAACAACCATATAAACCAACAAAATCACCCGGAGTCCCCAGGCACTAAACTACCAACTGGGCCCATGGCTTGAGTAGGATATGTAGTGGAGGATGGCCTTATAGGGCATCAATGGGAGGAGAGGCTTTTGTTCCTGTGGAAGCTTGATGACCTAGGGTAGAGGAATGCTAAGACACTGAAGCAGAGTGAGTGGGTGGATGGGGGAGCACTCCCATAGTGACAGGGCAGGGGGTAGGAGATAAGGGTAGGGCTTAGGGGTTGTGGAGGGCAAACTGGGAAGGAGGATAACACTTGAAATGTCAATAAATAAATTAACCAATAAGAATAAATAAAATGTAAAAAAAAAAACCCAAAATAAACAAAAACCAAAAATGTCCTAAATCTTCATTCATACAAAGATGTTACTACTACAGGGAAAGGACCCTCAGGATGACCCTCCACCTATTTGTTTGTAGCCACTATTCTTTCATGTATTCCCATTGTTTCCACAGGTGAGCCACACAGATTTTACACTCAGATGACTCTAAAAGGTCAGAGTGATAACCTAAAAAAATAACTCTTTGAGGCCACACTGTCCCCGAGGCCGAAAGCCATTTAACTGTCACTTTACTTCTCCAAATATGTGCAACCATACGTTAAAAGTATCTTCTTCTTCAAAGTGATAAACAGCCAGTCACATGATACAATCAGTTTCCTATTAACTTCTCCGGGTGAAATGAAACTTCTAGACTTAATTCTTGTCTCATGGTGTCCACTTAGTCCTAGCAGGAAGCAGAGGTCATACTGAAAAGGAATGTGTATAGCTGTGTGGAGAGGGGGTAAGGAAATCAACAAGGAAACAGGACAGTATGGGGTGGCCAACAGAGGGGCTTGTCATGATGTGGTGTGTGAAGAGGCTGGGGAGGGAGAAGCAGCAGAAGTCCAACTCTTATAGTTACTTGGCAGTGTGTGGGTTTCTGTATTGCCTTGACAAAAATAACAGAAGCAAGAGAGAAAACACTCATTTTGGTTCATAATTTCAAAGAGTTTCAACCTATCTTAGTGAGAAAAGCATGTAGGGTGCATGGTGGCAGGAAGCTGTGACAGGGACTCTGTATCATGGTGGACAGAAAGCAGAAGCCAGGGCAGGGGATCAGGAAACAGACCCACCCCTAGTGACCTGCTCCTGCCAGCTACTCTCTACAACCTCAAGATTCTTCAGCCTTCCCAGTGTGCCACCATCTGGAGAGGACGCATCCAAAGCATGAGCCTGTGGAATACATTTCAGAATTAAGGAGGAATGCTTTGAAGTAATAGTTTTTATTCTTCCAAAGTTTTAAATGCTTACGCAATGCCCATTTATCATATCCACTCAGATTATTACCTCTTTACAATGTCCCTAGTGTACCCCACCCATTCTCCCTGCCTACTTCATGATCTCTTTTTAAAAATTTGTTATTGGACACATGTTGTGGCTCATGTCTTCAATATCAGCATTTAGGCAGAAGCAGGAGGATCTCTGTGAGTCTGAGGCCAACTAGAGCTCCATAGTGAGACCATGTGTCAAAAAAATAAAATCCAAAAAACCAACCCCCCCTCCATACACACACAAAAACCAAACAAAAAACCCAGAATACAACAAGATTTCTCTTTTAGTCTCCTTCATTCTCAAGGTGGAGTCAGAGTAGGTGATCCTGAGGTAAGTCCATCACTATTACTAACATATTCTCATAGTGCGATGTAGGTACACATGGTGGCTTCTGTTTATCAGAGCATAGCAGTCAATTAGCAAAACATAAAATAAAATAAAAAAAATAATAAATTGTGCTACTTTACATCTTTTGCATCTTTCTCATCAGCTCACAGGCTCTACCCAAGAACTCTTCCTAACAGCTTCTCTACAGGCATGGCAACTGTAGATAAGGACTTTAGCAAACAAGCTTCTATTCATTAAATAATACTGCAAAATAGATATAACAACATTTACTTATTGTGTTAAGAGTGAGGACTTTTGGAACCAAGCTACCACACTAACTGTATGCATCCCCAAAGTCTAGACATACAAAAGGATATTCAGTTAGAGTTTCCGAAATCAGTGAACCTGGCTAACCCTGTATCCACACTCATTCTACACTTGTGTAATCCAGCCATCTTGTTCTTGTGACAGCTGTAGAATGAATCTCTCTTCATTACACCATACAGATTGTCATGGTGTATATGCTGTGAACAGATTTATATACAAGTCGAAGTGTATCCTTGTCTCTATTATTTAACTTTACCACCTTATCCTTTTTGTACAGTGGCAAGCACAAAGTTCAGCGTTTACTTAAAGAGTTTGTATACATTTTAGGCATCTAGAGCCAGATTTTATATTGGTAGTTACTGAGGGCAAAAGCAATATTTGTAACAGGATGGCTAATTATTTGATAAAATAGTCTATATTTTCGAAACGGTATTATAACAAACACTAAAGATGAACCCCAACACTATTACAACCATTTGGTTGATTACTCTGCATGTCTACAGAGGATCCACTTGTGGTGGCTTATTATCACTCTTACGGTATGCCCCTTTGCAAATCATAGCCTTCACTTGGCTGAGCTCAATTGGTGTTGCCCATGCGTGTGCATGGGTGTATAGCCATCTGCTGGGGCCTGAGTGACCAAGCAGCATCATGTTTCTAAAGGACAGTGATACTTTCAATAGAGAAATGCCACCGATGTGTCAAATGAAGTAGCTTGGCCTGCTTTCTGTTCTGCTTTTATTGATTCTTTGGTGAACTCCATGGGAACAAGAGAAAGGTACCATAGAGTACATGGGTCAGCGGACGGTGGAGAGCAGGGTGGGAGGAACTCGTAGGAAAAAAATAGCTCCTACATTCAAGTTTAATGAGAATCAGGAAGGAAATAAAGTTCACAATCAAATTCTCTTGCTCTTGTGGTGGAAAATGGTGAAGAAATCCAGTTTTTAAACTTAATTTTCTGCTCCAGGTCCTGAGTACTTGATAGAATTGGGTTTGAAAGTCACAACACGGCCAATCTCTTCTTGAATGTGTGTACATCCTTCAGGGGCCTTAGCTATATTAACCTAATGCCAAATGATTTGTGAGCGACACTTTTTTAAAGAGTCCAAATGATGAACCGGGCACAACAGGTGACTGCAGCTTCAGGTCTAAGTTATTTTGAAACCAGTCTGTCTCTGGAGCAGTTCTAGAAGGCAAAAAGTCCAGAAGCAGAGCCAGGCTCAAGCTGAATCAAATGTTGCTTCCAGAGAGCACAGTGCCGACTGACTCAGTGGGGTCTAAAGGAGAGCACTCAGACTGGGAGTGTGGTCTTGGGTTTTCTCCTTAAAACGCTCATAGGTTTATGCTGGGTTTTTTTGAGTCCTAAACAAAGTGGGAGTGAAAAGGAAAAGGTTAACATTTGCACCAGGCATGAGAGAAGGAATACTCCTGGGAGCTGGCTTCTTTCCCAGACTGTGGCATTTGAAACCCTGCTGGGCAGTTTAGAAGCTGTTCCTGGTTGGGGAAGCTGCAGGAAGCAGCCTTCATTTGAGAAGGCTTTTGGCAACCAATATCCAAAGGCTCCTGCCTCTGCATTCCTCTTTTGCACTGTTTGTCCATGCCTGACACCAGTCATGTAAAATCAGAAGCTTAAGAACACTCTGTAGCATACACAGACCTTAACACAGTAACAGAGCAGGCCCTGTCTTTTCCTGCCTGATAGGCATCCATGTAAAATGCTTGGTAATTGGCCTTGGACCTTTGTCTTAGCTATAGTTGCTTAGGAAGTTATACTTGGTGAAACTCAAGTTCAGAAGCTAAGTCCTGAACCCTGAGTCTGCCCCAGTATGCTTTAGACAGGCTTTTTGGTGACACTCACAATCTTTTGATGTAGTCCTGGTGTGTGTACATGATACTGCCCACAATGAGAGCAGCTGTAACCCGTGGTTGTGACTATGAGATAAATACCATAAAGTTCAAGGTGTAAAGCTTTCCAAAGGAGCTCTGCAGAACAAAATAAGAACAGTAGCACCATTGCAAGTATCTAGATAGCCAGACGTAAATTTCTACACATGGATAAAGTAAAAACTGAAGCTATGTGTCATACATGCTCAGGAAGCCTCAGTTTCTCCATATGCATGTTAGTGCACTAACTTGTACTTCTAGTCTCTGCTGAGAGGTCCTCGTGCTATGAATATTATCAGACACACTGTAGAAATAATTCATGAGTCTCCTTGTCCTCCATAGGCTAAATCTTACACCCTGGTCTTGAACAATCCAAAACATCCCTTGAGGGAGTTTGGCCCCCAAAGACAGAACAGAAGGACCTGGTTGTTCATTTCCAGTTTGTGCTGTAGCAGCCACAGGCGCACTTGCTCTGATGTTTGTGTTCCCTGGAAACCCCTTCTGGGTAGTGACTGAGTACCATTGGTATCTGGGGTATTGGCCAGTTTCTGAAGACTGTTGGCCTTTCTGTTCTGATGGGCATGTGTGGGGGGTCCTGGGACTTAGAAACTCAGAAAGCACACAGCTCTGAGGGGAGAAGGCATCCCAATGGAAGGGTATTCCAGAGAAACGGAAGCCTCCTCAGCAAAGGGAACGCCCTGCTGAGCTGAAGTGCTCAGGAGCCCCAGCTCTGCTCCTTCTCTCCCTCCCCTCCCCTCTCCCCCTCCTTCTCTTCTCTTCTCTTCTCTTCTCTTCTCTCCCCTCCCCTCCCCTCCCCTCCCTTCTCTTCTCTTCTCTTCTCTTCTCTTCTCTTCTCTTCTCTTCTCTTCTCTTCTCTTCTCTTCTCTTGTTTTCTTCCAATGAGAGAGCCATATGAGGCAGCAAATCTAATAAAAGAGATTTATTGGAGTGTCTAGGGTGTGGAGAGACACATCCAGGAGTGGCTGCCTATGCTCCTTGGAGGGAGCAGACAGCAGACAAGGTTCAGTGTTTATATAGGTGTTTGGTGGTGATGGGATGTTCCTAGAGTGGCGATTACCAGGTTGAGGACTGCTGGGATTTCAAGTCCTGATCATAGAGGACTTCAGGGATTGGTAGTTTTTTTATGCTCAGGTATTGGTGGGTTTCTGTGGGAAGTTCAGGGATTGGTGGGTTTTCCTATTCAGGGATTGGTGGCTTTTTTTCAGACTTTTCACCTAAAATTAGCATGATCTGGGGGAGATCCTGTTGAGGGCCTGGGGATGTCCTTTGTGACAGTTATGACAATTAGGAAGGTCTGGGGGAGGGGCCTGGCTGCTGAGGCTCCTCAGGAAAAGCCTGACCACTTTTCTGCTGTGAGCATCTAGAAAGTTTACAAAGTATACAAAGGGAATCGAGAGCAGGGAAACCCTTTCCTGCCACTTGAGTAGTGTGACTATCTTAACATGGTTTCCGCAGGCGACTTTGGATGTGGATTTGCACTGGTTTTGTAAAACTTCTGTTAAAATGACTTTTCTTACCCAGTTCTCAAAGAGGATTGGACTCTCAAAAGTTTTCTTTTTTATTCCTATTTTCCCGTATACACCTCTCATGTCTAACCCATCTCTCCTTTGTTCTCAGGAAGCTCCAAGCTAGTGGCTTCTCTAGATTCACCAGGTTATTAGATTCTGCCTCTCTCTCCCAGGACCAAGGAAGGGGAGAATATGCAAGTGTGAGATGTACCATGGAGGCTAGCATCACACTTAGCACAGACTTTGTCTGCTCTGTGATTTCATTGGGAGAAGATAGTCTATTTGTATGAATTAGCTTTTAATCACTGTGATAAAATCCTTACAGAACAAAAGGGGTGATTAATTCAGGCTCACAGTATCATGGTGGGGAGAGGGAGCAATTCTGTCCACTAATGGCAGGTCCAAAAGTGGAGCAGAGGGAAGCCCAGAGCCTGCTCAGCTCTACCCCCCTCTCTTTTTCTCTCTCCTTTTATAATTTTGAGCCTTCAGCTCATGGGATGATGCTACCCACATTCAGGCAGGTTCGCCTCTCAGTTGATCCCCTCTGCAACACCTTAGAGACACACCCAGTAGAGTTGCACCTTAATTTCTAGATGACTTTAAATCTAGTCAATAACAGTAATCACATGACTATTTGCTTACTTTAAAAACATCTACATCTATATAGTCATGAAATTGGCAGTGATTGAATGTTGAGCAGGCCTTTGATATAGGCTCTGTTTAGTCATGAGAAAACACATTTGAGTGTTTAGACAGTAAAATAAAATGATACTAATTGTTGGAGTTTCTAAATTTCAAATGATTGCTGTTGTTATTTTAGAAATGTTAGAGCCTCCCAATTATTGCTTTTAGTGCATTTATACTAGTCTTTTAAAGTTGTCAGGACCTGCAGCCACTGAGCTTAGTGTGTCTGATTTATTCCTTTCCTTATGGCATGTAGTCATTTGGTTTCACAGAAGACCCTCTTCAGAGATGTCTAGGACCTCTAACCTCCAAGCATCACTTCTGACACCACTCCTGTCATCTCATGCTACCTGTTCCTATCATCTCAGCCTCAAAGCTTCTCTTTGCTCCTCCTCATGATTTCAGTTGATTCATTTTATTTTTATTTTAATTTTTTTAAAAGATTTACTTTTTAAAAAATTAGGTATTTATTTCATTTACATTTCCAATGCTATCCCAAAAGTCCCCCACATGCTCCCCCACCTACTCCCCTACCCACCCACTCCCAATTCTTGGCCCTGGTGTTCCCCTGTACTGAGGCATATAAAGTTTGCACGACCAATGGGCCTCTCTTTCCACTGATGGCCGACTAGGCCATCTTCTGATACATATGTAGCTAGAGACACGAGCTCCGGGGGTACTGGTTAGTTCATATTGTTGTTCCACCTATAGGATTGCAGATCCCTTTAGCTCCTTGGTTACTTTCGCTAGCTCCTCCATTGGGGGCCCTGTGATCCATCCAATAGCTGACTGTGAGCATCCACTTCTGTGTTTGCTAGGCCCAGGCATAGTCTCACAAGAGACAGCTATATCTGGGTCCTTTCAGCAAAATCTTGATAGTGTATGCAATGGTGTCAGCGTTTGGAAGCTGATTATGGGATGGATCCCCGGATATGGTAGTTTCTAGATGGTCCATCCTTTCGTCTCAGCTCCAAACTTTGTCTCTGTAACTCCTTCCATGGGTGTTTTGTTCCCAATTCTAAGAAGGGGCAAAGTGTCCACACTTTGGTCTTTGTTCTTCTTCAGTTTCATGTGTTTTGCAAATTGTATCTTATATCTTGGGTATTCTAAGTTTCTGGGCTAATATCCACTTATCAGTGAGTACATATTGTGTGAGTTCTTTTGAGATTGCGTTGCCTCACTCAGGATGAGCGCCATGGGTCCCTCCATGTGTATTCTTTGGTTGGTGGTTTAGACCTTGGAATCTCTGGAGGTATTGGTTTGTTCATATTGTTCCTCCTCCTATGGGGCTGCAAACCCCTTCAGCTCCTTGGGTCCTTTCTCTGTCTCCTCCATTGGGGACTTTTTGCTCAGTCCAATTGTTGGCTGAGAGCATCTTCTTCTGTATTTGTCAGGCACTGGCAGAGCCTCTCAGGAGACAGCTATATCAGTCTCCTGCTAGCAAGCACTTGTTGACATCCACAATAGTGTCTACATTTGTTAACTGTATATGGGATGGAAACCCAGGTGGGGCAGTCTCTGGATGGCCTTTCCTTTAGTCTCTGTTCCACACATTGTCTCTGTATCTCCTCTCATGGGTATTTTGTTTCCCCTTCTAAGAAGGACTGAAGCATCTGACTTTGGTCTTCCTTCTTCTTGAGCTTCATTACACCTGTGAATTGTATCTTGGGTATCTGAGCTTCTGGGCTAATATCCACTTGTCAGTGAGTACATACCATGTGTGCTCTTTTGTGATTTGGTTACCTCACTCAGGGTTCATTGTTTTTAATAGCTGAGTTGTACTCCATTGTGTAAATGTACCAACTGAATCCAAGAGCACAGGAAAATGATTATCCATCATGATCAAGTAGGCTTCATCCAAGGGATGAAGGAATTGTTCAGTATAGGGAAATTCATCAATATAATTCATTATATAAACAAACTCAAAGGAAAAAATAACTCATGATCATTTCATTAGATTCTGAGAAAGCATTTGACAAAATCCAACACTCCTTCATGATAAAAGTCTTGGAAAGATCAGGGATTCATTTTATGATTTATAAATCGAATTATATTAGACGCTTTCTCAGAAACTCCTTTCCATTACCTATTTGTAAAATGAGCTAACACTGTAATGATATAAAAGGGCTATCATAGTGTGACCAAGCCCTTTATGACTTATACTGAGAAACTCTCTTACTCATGCCCCACCTCCCAGGCACACCGTGGGATGAGCTTATTTGACTTGCTGCCTGTTTCATTTCTTATCTAGATTATGGATACTTTCCAACAGTCTGAGTTTTATTTCTATTATTTCCTCCTTGCTCTCTCTAAAATTCTTTCAAGTCTGGCTCAAAATAATACCCTCTCAAAGAGCTTCCAGAGCATCCTCAGGAAGAATTGGTCATTCTAATAGTTAGCCTTAAAATTTCCTGTGTGAAGCGATGTTGGATTTTGTCAAATGCTTTCTCAGCATCTAATGAAATGATTATGTGGGCTTTTTAAAATAATTTTTTCTTGGATATTTTCTTCTTTTTTTTAAAAATATATTTTCCTTATTTACATTTCAAATGTTGTCCCCTTTCCTAGTTTTCCCTCTGAAAATACCCTATTCCCTCCTCCCTCTCCTTGCTCTCCAACCCACAACTCCCATTTCTGGTCCTGGCATTCCCCTATACAGCCTTCACAGGACCAAGGGCCTCTCCTCCCATTGATGACCGACTAGGCCATCCTCTGCTACAAATATAGCTAGAGCCACAAGTTCTACCATGTGTTTTCTTTGATTGGTGGTATAGTTCCAAGTAGCTCTGGGGGTACTAGTTAGTTCATACTGATGTTCCTCCTATGGGGTTTCAGACTCGTTCAGTTCCCTGGGTACTTTCTCTGGCTCCTTCATTGTGGACCTTGTGCTCTGTCCAATGGATGGCTGTTAGCATCCACTTCTGTATTTGCTAGGCACTGGCAGAGCCTCACAGGAGACAGCTATGAAATATTCTCAACAATAAGAGAATTTCTGGTAGAATAACCATCCCTGACCTCAAGCTGTACTACAGAGCAATAGTGACAAAAACAAAAAACAAAAAACAAAAACAAACAAAAAATAAAATTCAAGTACCCAAGGAACTAAAGGGGTCTGCAACCCTATAGGTGGAACAACAATATGAACCAACCAGTACTCCCCCAGAGCTTGTGTCTCTAGCTGCATATGTATCAGAACATGGCCTCGTCGGCCATCATTGGGAAGAGAGGCCCCTTGGTCTTGCAAACTTTATATGCCTCAGTACAGGGGAACGTCAGGGCCAAGAAGTAGGAGTAGTTGGGTAGGGGGATGGGGGGGGAGGGTATGGGGGACTTTTGGGATAGCATTGGAAATGTAAATGAAGAAAATACCTAATTAAAAAATTGTAAAAAAGAAAAAAAGAGAAAGAAACATCCAAAAAAATTCAATATCATGAAATGTTTGCTTTATAATATGCAAAAATATTTGGGTGACATGATCACATACAAGTGTCTCTTACATCACAGTGACAAAAGTTTTAATTCTAAATGATTCCAAAAGTTATTGAATGCCTTTTATGAATTATATTTAGTTGTTCTTTCATTATTTGTTTTATAAAAAAAATCCTAAACATAACCCAGCATGCCCCAAATTTGAACTTCATGGAGAAAATATTAAACACAAGTATATAGCTGATTAATGATATGTCTGTGCATTATAAATGAAGCACTGATACTGGGTACAGATGCCTTTAATAGACTTTTAATTGTTTTCACTGTGTGAAGGGAGAAGGCATATCTTTCAGGTTCATGACGTTTTCAACTGAGGAATAAAAGCTCTGAAGTAGGTTTACTCATTTATTCAAGAAATGCTATACACCCACTGGAAATACAAAGATGAAGGACACATAGTCTCTGTATCTAGTGACTTAAGAGATATAAGCAAAATTTAAATTATTTTTTATTTAAGGTCTCATAAATTAGGTATAAAATAAAATATTCATGTCTATTTTTGAAGATATTCAAATGCACTTATTGATGATGTTTGTTTAATTATCATTAGAAGACTAGTTTTGTGATAAATGTGTTAATGCTTTTATAGTGATTGTTTCTTCACTGGGGGCGGGGGTTGCTGACCTGGTGTCTGGGGCTTGAATAATCTGGAAGTATGTGGTTTTGGCTGTTAAGTCCATAACCAGGTATGATCAATACAGCACCTCTATGTGGCTTAAACATGGCCTTTTTCTTAGAACATGATGTCTCAGAAAAGCTGTGCTAGATGGACTCACAATAGAAGTCTCTCTCAGTAGCCACTCCTTATATGATGGCTCAGTAGTCTTGAAAAAAATTCCAGTGGACCAGATGTGGCTATATCATTCTTTATCATACCTTTGGAAATTGTTTTTCTACTGTGCTATACATTAGAGCAATTATGGGACCATCTAGTGTTAGATATCCCTTAAATATACATACTTTAATATTTTTATATGTCTACTATTAAAAAGTAAACTAATTTTGAGTAGCACTATGGATGCTGATTGGTGTTAGATGGTGGCAAGGCCATGCTGTGAGTGAAATAAAGATGTGTTCTAGAAATCTTCAAGAAGTACAAAACTCAGATCTTAGAGTATTCTTAATTCAAAGATAATGTTGTAGGAGGGGAGTGGTCAAATAAAGTGACAATTGGTGATACTTATAGGAGAGTTTAAATTTTCCTGCTAGTCAGTTGAGCATGGTTTAATGGGAATAGCTTGTTTTCTTTTTCCTGTAGTGCTAGTCAGTTGAGCATGGTTTAGTGGGAATGGCTTGTGTGTTTTTCCTGTAGTGGTGATATTTGTTTTTACAATTCCACTGTTAGCTTAATTGATGCTTAGTTGACACTTTTTCCTCCAATGATATTTTAGTTGTTGAACCTAATCTCAGTTATAGCTGCCTAACAACAGGCACTTGATCTGTAGTTCTAATGGCTTTTAATAATTACTTGCTCCTTGTGATCTCAAAAGTTCTTCACCTTGAACACTCTCCAAATGCCTTTAAGACCACATCACCTCAGATTGTAAACACACCTCCTCTAGGGATCATTTTTCTTTCTTTTGAGGTTCCATGCTGCATTTCCCAGGTGATTATCCCTCTTTCCCCTCATGGCCTCTTACCACAGTCCCATGCAAACTTTGTTTTTCTCAACTTGTCTATTTATTAACTTTGCAATGTTTATTTCATTTGTTGAAAAATTATTATGAACTATAGTAACAGACACATATACTTAAATTGAGAACATTTATGATTATTAAAGAATAATATAACTCAGCATTATGCAAAACCATTTTAGTCATAAAGTTTTGGAATAGAGAAGAGGAAGTCAGTCAAGTCACTGATGAATATTCTCAGAAAGAAATTCTATACCCAGCATCCTGGGAAAGTTGAGAGAGCTAAAGACAGGCTAGTGAGGAAGGAGAGTTTAGGGGTTGTCTTCCTCTCTATTGTCACTGAAATGAGAAGAATTCCAGAAGAATGTTTTTTTAAATAGCAGAAAAAACCCATAGTTTCCATCTGCCTTTTACTGACAGCAGTTGTAAGCTTTAATTTTAATATTGGCAAAAATTAATTCCTGTAATCTCATAAATACATTTAAATAGAACATATCTAATGTGTTTAGTTATTGCTATAATTTCTAAAAAAAGATAAAAATTCAAGGAAGGCAATCATGGCACGAAGCTATAATCTCATCCTAGTTAGAACAGCTATTTTTTTTTTAAAGGCAGGAAACAAATGACAAGGAAAAGAAACTCATCTACTGTTGGTGAGAATGTGAGGTGGTTCAGCCATTTGAAAACACTATGGATGATCATCAGAAACTAAGAGTAATAAGAAAATACAAATAGAGCTCTCATATAATTGACTTATTCCATTAATGGTTTTCATCCCAAAGAAATAAAATTGCTTTAGCAAGAGTTTCATTCTCTTCCATGTTTGCTGTGGCACTATTCATAATAGCAAAGTATGGAGAAGACAGAAGCATCCATTGATGGATGGATGGATAACAACTACACATACACAGTGGGATATTAAGCCATAAAACAGAATGAAATTCTGTCACTTATGGGAACATGGGTAGAACTTGGTAATATTAAGTGAAATCAATCAGTCATAGAAAGACAAATGCTATTTCCTTGCTAATATGTGGAAGCTAAAGGAATTGATTTCATAGACTGTAGGTAGCTAGTTTGGATGGAATTTGGATTGCTCCCCAAGACCACACAGGTTGAAGGCTTGTTTCCAAGCTTGTACTGATAGGATTTGGGTCATAAGGATGATAACTCTATAAATGGATTAATCAATTGATAATTAAAAGCTGAATGGGCTCCAAGAAGTGCTGCCTATTAGAGAAAGTTGGTCACTGAAGGTGTGCCTTTGAAAGGTGAGCATTGTTGCGTTCCTTTTTTTTTCATATCTGCTATTTGCCTGTCATGTTAGCAGCCTATGCAACCACCTCTTATCACTGTCATAGAGATTAGAAGGGGGATGTTAGAGGAAGGCAAGATAATGAACACCAAAACATAGAAAGAGGAAAAGGTTCTAATGTTCTACCACAGAGGAGGGTGAAAATAGCTCATAGAAGTTTGTTATATATTTCATAGAGACTAGAGTGAGCTTACAGATGTTTAGAATGGAGTAATTATATTTAAGGAGAGAGAAATGAACATTTCTAATTATCTTTACCATTTTCTGGTGTGTGTGTGTGTATGCTTGTGTGTGTGTACATATCTCAAAATATCACACAAAATATTGCACATTGACACAGTTATTCTTCAACAAAAACCCTCATAGTTTCTTATTTTAAATACAGGGGCATATATATATACTCCCAACTGCACATAGATCTTCCCATACACAATCCCTATATTTATAAATTATGTTCCAATGATGTAGAACAGGCTTAAGCTCAAAGACTTGTTTAGACCTAATTTCACAATTACAATGCTATTTCTCTTTTGTTGGCTTTTAGTTTCCTCATACTAAATTATAGACAGGTGTGTTAAATAAAATAATTTCACATTTTTGTCTAGTATTAAATTATTAGTATTTCTTAGTTTAAGAAGGAAATAAAGAATAATAAGGAATCTACAACTTAATTTTGTACAAAATTATTCTCTTGAATATATACTTTCTACTTGGTCACACACTGACATTTACAAACAACTTATTTTTAGAAAGTTTTGACTACTTCTTATTCATATGACCTTAAATAGACTTTGGAGAATCTTTACGTGATTATTGAGGCAGTTTTTATTATGAAGGTAGAAAATTTCCTGAACAGCAACAGTTCTTAGAATGAATTTAGAAAGACTACAAATGAACAAATTGAAATTAAATTGTCCTTGAACTCCAAATATAAGGCATAATTTAATTTTACTGTTAGATTCAAATGCTTCATTTCTATTCACATTGAAGAACAAAAACAAACTCATAGAGATTAAGATTACTTGAAAAGAAAATATTCATTTCAGTACAATAACAAGAATATAGTGGGATGCATACAATATACTATAGTCATTTTAACAAGAATATAGTGGGATGCATACAATATACTATAGTCATTTTAGGAAAAGGTAAATATCGCTTCTCGGCCTTTTGGCTAAGATCAAGTGTAGGAAAAGGTAAATAGTGAAGCCCATTCTAGACTGAGTATCTTATGCTAAGTTGTGGGTTAAATGTTTTTAAATATCTAGTTACAGTCAGATTTTACTTAATATTTTGTTATATGCATCAGTAGCTGAGAAGAGCTGAAACACATTATTTTACAAGTGGAATGATATTTTCTTTTTCTTTTTGTATTCTTTTTTTTAAATAGATACTTTATTTACATTTCAAATGTTTCCCCCTTTCCAGGTCTCCCCTTCAGAACCCCTTATCCCTGCTCCCCCTGCCACTATGAGGGTGCTTCCCACAACCCACCCACTACTGTCTTCCCACCCGGGCATTCCTCTATACTGGGGATTAAACACCCTCAGGCCCAAGGGCTGCTCCTTCCACTGGTGCCCAATAAGGCCATCCTCTGCCACTTATGTTGCTGAAGCTATGGGTCCATCCATGTGTACTCTTTGGTTAGTGTTCCAGTTCCTGGGAACTCCAGGGGGTCTGGCCAGTTGACACTGTTGCTTCCCTCATGGGGATATTTTCTAAAGAATGAAGACTAGATGTTGGTTTGATATATTTTCCTTTGAAGAATACAGCTTTAAACACATGCTTATGATTGGTAACCAAAAAGAATCCCCCAAACACTTTAATGTGGTACTATCATTTGTGTTTAAAGTATCTGACAAAGACTCAAATATAAGGGCTCACCTACCAGTCTGTTATACTGATAGCTGTTGGAACCTGACACAAAGAAATCAGGCTAATGGAGTCTACCCTGGAAAGGGGCAATGAGATCCTGCATTCTGCCTTTTACTTTCTGATGTCAATGGCTAAGTTGGTTTGCTACACTATGTGATGCTAAATACAGCCTGTCAACTTCCCCGCCCCTTCCCAAACCGGACTAAATTGAGTACAGACGGAAATTTCTGAATTTGTGAACTGAAATGAGTCCTTTCTTCCTTTAAGTTGATGTTCTTAAGTGCTTGTTATAGCGATTAAAGACTCAGTCATGAAGACCCTTATCACAATTCCCTTGGCCTCTTAGTTTTCTTTTCTTTACTCATCCAAGTCCCTTTCTACATCCCCAAAAACAGACCATTGGAAAAGCTGTCTGAGAATCAATATCTGAATGAATAATGCAAGTCTGCATTAGTATAGAAACAGTAACATGACCAATGTTTGAGAAAAGCAAATGGTACTCATAAAAATTTTCCCATGTAAACTCAAATAATTGCTCACAGCTAATGAATAGCACATCCTTAAGTTTCAAGAAATTAGCCTATGTGAGAAAGGTGAACTACTTCAGAATGGCGTTCCTGATCACTTAATAATTAAACAAACTGGGAAGTTTTTAAACAGAAAAGCAATGATTATCCTTAAGTGAACTAAATAAACTATTGCTTCCACATTTGTTCAAACCATGACTTTAAAATCCAGTCTAGAAGCGGATGTTTGTGAGAAACACACCACCACTGATTTATTAAAATAATAAAAACATTTATTTTGGGCGACTTTTATGGACTGCCTGCTCATTGGAGGATTTAAGATGACTGGCCTTTCAGACCTGGAAATTTCTCTGAATGTTACTGAGCTGTTGAGACAGGGCTTGTGGGAGACAGAAATCACTGGAACATGTTTCATAACGTTTTCTCTTCACACGATGTTTACCACCAAGCATCTTCCCCAGAAGCAGCCAATAAATACTTGACTCACAGTATGCACAGTGCCTCAGCTAACAGATGTCTTTGTTGACAGTCTCAATATTGCAGAAGCACCATGGCCTATAAGTTTTCTTATCTTTCTACTGGCTGTCACCCCTAGTCATAAACTGTGCCATCTCCTCTGAGTGTGTAATCTCAGAGTCACTCCATTGTTTCCCTATTTCTTATTATTTTAGTCAGCAAATCAACAAAAGTTATCATCTTCTTGGTCCCACAGAGCCACAGCTATATTTTAAAATTCCTTGTCTTTGAGTCAGAATTAGATTATACCAGTGAGAAGTTGGGAAAAAGGCTGTTGGTTCTTAGGTTTATTTGTATTTTTTTGAGGAAGGATAAGGATACTGAAGAGACTGAAATGATGATCTTGCCCCTTTGATGTTCTTGCCCTGCACTCTATACTGGGGATGTTAAGGATGAAAGTATAGGCATTACCTGCATCCTGAGCAGTCACCATGGAGACATTTCTGTTTATGAACATGTGTCTTTACAATGATAATGTCCTGGGACCTGCTTCATAGAAACAAAATGTGTGCTCCATCTTTAAGGACTTTAGATTATTTGAGGTGGGCATCATGTGGGTTAACAACAAAGACTCTGGAGTCATACTGCCTTTGTTCAAACCTCCTTGTAAACATCAGTGGGCTATTTAACCTTCTTATCCATTAATTTTCATGTCCCTTAAAATATTTATTCAAAAAAATAAAAAATTAAAAAATATTTATTCATTTTTATTTTATGTGTATTAATGTTTTGCTTGTATGTATGTGTGCATACCATACAAGTACTTGATGTCCAAGAAAGTCAGAAGAGGGTGTCAGATCACTCAGAACTGGAGTTACACATGTCTGTGAACTCCTAGTAGATACTGGGCATGGAGGAGTGCTCATAATCACTGATCCAACTCTCTAGCTTCATTTTCCATATGTCTTGAATGAAGATAATGGGAATCACTATTTCATGTAGTTTTGAGAATAAAATTATTCAATACAGATAACTTAGAAGTATCAACATTGTACAAAGTATCTTGTACAAAGCATTAGATGTCTTTGCTGTTATACATGACAGGAATTTGGTTTCTTGTTTTTTTCTGGGATACATACAATTTAAACTATTAAACTAAACTTCAAGAGTACAGAGATGTCTTTTCTGCTACAGTATTTGCTTCAGTTGAAATTCTCTCTGTGTCTCTCTCTCTCTGCATGTGTTTGTCTGTCTCTCTATTGCACTAGAAGGAGAATGATTTAAGGAATGAAAGTAGTGCTTTGCTATCTTCTTTCCATCAGACCTATAGATGGTGCTTGAATGGCAGTGCTTAGAAGACTGACAGAGCTATTGCTCTGAGAGTAGTCTGGATCTTTAAGAAGCCAGACAAGAAGGGAGTTAGGAGCTGAGACTCTCAAGTGAGATTTTGTGAACAATAAACAGGGTGAGTTTGAAGTGTTTCAGAACAGCTTCTAAGGGCTGGTTTTATTGATTAGTCATCGCTTATTCCACTTTACTCCAGTCTACTTGCCTGGTTTCAGTAGATCAATACCCCTTTAAAACTGTGCACTTAAACAAACTAAGAAGAAACCTATTTAGTGGAACATGCCCAACATAGCAAAAGCTAAGTGTAGTTTTCCACACTCCATTCACCCACTGCTGGTTTTGGAGCAGAAAATATTAATGGCAATGTCCAGTTCTTGCAGATAGACTAGCTTAGATAGTTCCAGTATGCAGGCCCCTTCTGGAACATGGCTGAGTATCTGGGCCTCATCTTACCAGTCCTGAGAGTGGCAGGAGAGGGTAGATTTTGGTGAATGGGTGCCATCATGTGTAGCAGCTCTGACCTGTTGAAATGTATTGCTCTCTTCCTTCCCCAGGATGCTTATGTTAGCACAGTACCAGAACCTCCCCAGGAACTTGCTGAGAGCCCTACCTCTTTGTTTTATTTCCTTCTAGAAAACAGAAGGTGACCAGAGGCCTCAATTGCATTAATAACATAGAATAGTTTTTCTGTATTTGAAGTGCTTGTGTTCTTGTGTTTGATTTTTCTCTATCTCTCTATATCTATCTATCTATCTATCTATCTATCTATCTATCTATCTATCTATCTTTTCATTTTACATTCCATTTACAGCCCCCTCCCAGTCTTCTTTCACACAAACCGTCCTCTCTTCCTGCCTTTCCTTCTCCTCTGAGAAGGGGGAGGTTACCCCTGGGTACCAACCCATCCTGGCACCTCAAGTAACTGTAGGACTAGCCACATCTTCTCCCACTGAGGCAAAAAAAGAACAGGATCTACAGGCAGGAAACAAGTCAGGGACAGCTCCTGCTCCTGTTGTTGGAGGACCCACATGAAGACCAAGCTGCCCATCTGATATACATATATGTGTGGGAGACCTACGTTCAGTCTGTGTATGCTCTTTGGTTGGTGGTTCAGTCTCAGGAACCCCAAGGGTCCAGGTTGATTCTATTGATCTTCCTGTGAAGCCTCATAACTTCCAGGTCTCTCAATCCTTCCTCATACTCTTTCACAAAGCTTCTTGAGCTCTGTCTAACGTTTTGTTGTGGGTATCTGCAGCTGTTTCAGTCAGCTGCTGGGTGGAGCCTCTCAGAGGATGGTTATGCTAGGCTCCAGTATGCAAGCACAACAGAGTATCATTAATAGTATCAGAGACTGGTGCTGGCCAATGGGATGGGTTCTAAGTTAGGACAGTGATTGGTTGGCCAATCCTTCAGTCTCTGCTCAGTTTTATCCCTGCACATGTTGTTGGTAGGACAAATTTTGGGTTAAAGTATTGTGGGTGAGTTGGTGTCTTTATTTCCTCACTGGAAGTCCTGCCTGGTGGCCACTTTAGGATCCAAATCTTCCACTGGTAGCAGTTTTGGATGGAGTAACTCTCATAGATTCCCTGTAACCTCCCTCATCCATGATCTCAAGCAAGTCTTAGTGATGCCCCCTTCCCATGCCATTTTTATTCACTCTCCCAGTCCTCTCTCTCTAGCTCTCCCTACATCTATATGATTTCCCATCCCAAAAATTCCTCTCTCCATACCCTCTCCCACACAGCTCTCTCCATCCATCCACCTCCAATGCCTCTTTTATTTCCCCTTCTGAGCAAGATTCAGGCATCTTCCCACTTGGGCTCTCCTTGTTATTTAGACTTTTTTTGGGCAATGTGGATTGTAACATTGGGATCCTGTGCTTTACGGCTCATATCTACTTATTAGTGAGTACCATGCGTGTACTTTTAGGTCTGAGTTAACTTACTCAGGATGATGTTTTCTAGTTCCATTTACTTGCCTGCAAATGTCATGCTATCTTTGTTTTTAATAGCTGAGTAATATTCTATTGTGTAAATGAAACATATTTTCTTCTTTGGTTGAGGGACATCAGTGGTTTATACTTTCTGGCTATTGTGAATAAATCTGCTATTAACATGTTTGAGCAAGAGTCGTTGTGGTACAGTGGAGCATCTTTTGGATAGATGCCCAGGAGTGGTATAGCTGAGTCTTGAAGTAGAACTATTTCTAATTTTCTAAGAAACGGCCAGTTTGATTTCCAGAGTGGTTGTACAACTTTGCACTCCTACCAGCAA
Source organism: Mus musculus (assembly GCF_000001635.26). Taxonomy (NCBI): domain Eukaryota; kingdom Metazoa; phylum Chordata; class Mammalia; order Rodentia; family Muridae; genus Mus; species Mus musculus. The sequence goes on from NC_000069.6 coordinate 10,527,124, forward strand.
TGGAGTATTGTTCCCTTACTACATATCCTCAACAACATGTGCTGCCCATTTAGTTTTTGATCTTAGCTATTCTGATTGGCAGCATGTGTTGTCCCTTGAGTTTTTGAGCTTAACAATTATGATGATGTAAAGTGGAATCTCAGAGTTATTTTGATTTGCATTTCCCTGATGACTAAGGGCATTGAACTTTTAAGTATTTCTTGAGCATTTGAGATTCCTCTGTTGAGAATTCTCTGTTTAGTTCTGTACTCCATTTTTAAATTGTGTTATTTGGGCTGTTGGTATCTAAATTCTTGAGTTCTTTGTTTGTTTTGGATATTAACCCTCTGTTAGATGTAGCATTAGTGAAGGTCCTTTCCCAATCTTTAGGCTGCTATTTTGTCTTGTTGATGGTGTTCTATGCCTTACAGAAGTTTTTCAGTTTCATGAGGTTCCATTTATTAACTGTTGATCTTAGTGCCTGAGCTATTGGAGTCCAAAGCTATTCTCCATGTTCTCTTTTATTAGATTTAATGTATCTGGTTTTATGTTGAGGTCTTTGATGCACTTGGACTTGAGTTTTGTGTAGGGTGACAGATATACATTTATTTGCATTATTCTAAATGCAGGCGTGTGGGTTTATTTCTGAGTCTTCAATTCAATTCCATTGATCACCCTGTCTGTTTCTATACCAATACAATACAGCTTTTATTACTATTGCTCTGTAGTACAGCTTGAGGTCAAATATGGTGAGTATTTTAATAAAAATATTATTCAATAACTGCACATAGCTTAAGATGAGTCAAATTAAAATCCTACGATAAGCTGCTTTCCCACACCTCTCCACCACAAATCCTCCCACATGAGTTTCTTTACACTTTTGTGTTACATTCCTGTGGCAACCAAGCAAACCAATTATAAACTCACTGAATTAAATAAAAGAAATATAATATTTTAAAATTCTGAAGGTTATAAGTATAAAATTATTATCACAAAGTTGAAATGGAGGTGCTGGTAGAGGAAAACACCTTTGGAGGATAATTCCTACTTCATCCAGACCCAAAAGCATTACAAACATTTCTTTCTGTGCTTAGTAGCTTTTGTGAATAGGTAAGCAATTGAGAATACACGTTGTTGTCTAGATGATGATGGTTCCAGACTTCCTGTGTTATGGCTGCATTGCTAGACTTTGAGTCTGTGGTCATGAGGTCTTCTCTGTCTCTGCATGATATTAACCAACTGCCTTCTTCTTAAATCTAAACCTTTTTTTGAGAATGTAATGCATGAGTATTGTATTTTATGCATAATTTTCATTGTCTTCACCCTTCAACTCCCCTCATTCTCTCCTTTAGTTCATTACTACTACTACGTCTTCCTCCTCTTGTTTTTCTTTGTTTCTTTCTTCCTCTTTCTTCTCCTTCTCCTTCTCTTTCACCTCCTTTTCTTATTGAGATAGGGTTTCTCTTTGTGTAGCCATGACTATCCAGGAACTCACTGTGTAGACTCTGCTGGCTTTAAACTCAGAGTTCTGCCTGCCTCTGGCTTCCAAATGTTATTATTAAAGGTGTGCACCATGGCTTCTTGACTTCTTTATTGTTGTTTTACACACACACACACACACACACACACACACACACACAGAGAGAGAGAGAGAGAGAGAGAGAGAGAGACAGACAGACAGACAGACAGACAGACAGATCTTGCACGCGCCCAACTGGCCAGGAAGAACTACGCTGCAACAGGATCCTTCTGCACACGTTTATTCAGTCCTGTTTCTTCTTGTTTATATCTCCCTTGTTTATATCTCCCCCGAACCCTGGGCCTCTCACTCTTTTATACTCTCAGTTCCCATCCACACACAGCAGGCCACGCCACCTCACCAGGCACGCAGCTTCAGCTAATCAGGGCAGCAGGGGCATGTCTCCATCAAAATGGATTCACCAGTATCCTGGTACACCTGCACAGCTCTCATGATGTTTGTGGCTTATATGAGGAAGTCAGGTGCAAATCATATGACTTAGCTGCAGTCTCTGGTGCCTTTGGGACTGCCGCCACACCTGCTCCCCACATCTCCCCCTTTTTTCTTTTTTGGCAGAGAGAATGTCTGTAGATAGCCCCCTGCAGCCATGCCCCTTACCCGTCCTTGGGAGACAAACAGCATTGGTTTGATCCCTGTCTTAGGTTGGTGACATGCCCAGGGAGTCTTATCATTGACTACCTCTCTATCATGCCAAGCCACACCTGGGGAGAATGTGTTTTGCTTGCGGCAGGTGCATCAAAAGGCCAGGATGTTGATTAATCTATGTCCAGATCTTAATTGCTGCAAGCAAGCCTCATGGGTGAAGGTAGAGGTCTGATCCCCAGTGTGCAAGCATAGGGGCCCTACACAAAACCATCCCTTGGGCTCATCACCCAGAGAAGTCTTGGCCAGCTCCCGTGTCGTTTTTCCTGGGGGAAGGGAACTAGGACACTGAACCTTCATGCAATCAGACATGCCTTCCACAGGATGCCAACAGCAAGCTATCTTCTGTGCAGTGCTTGGCCTCGAAACCCATGGCATAACACAGCATAATTTCTTTTAGAGCAGCAAACTGAATCTGAGGAGATTGTCCTGCCTCCACTGCAACAAAAGCCTACGTTACCATGGCGAAAGTGCGGGCCCGCACACTCTGCACTTAACACATGTGCCAAACACACAACATACACACACTATTACAAGCATACATCCCAGGGCTCTCATCCCCACTCATCTTCCCTGAAGCAAGGGATAGATAGCCAGAGGGACTATCTCTTTAAGGGGAATTCAGGGATCAAAAAGGCATGGAAAAATTTGAATGTCATGTCGAGCTGGTATTGGCTTCTGGAACACTGAAAGGATCTCCCATCTCGGCTCCATCGTTTGTGCTTGTGGGACCATCCACCACATCCACAGGGGCAACTGGATCAGGAGGCTCATTCTTGCAGTGTCTCACCAATCTCTCCAGCACCCAAAGAGGTTCTGTCTGGTCCTGTGGAAACACACAAACAGACCCTCTGGCCCACGTCAACACCGGATCTGGTCGATCTCCAGGGGAGATGGACACAATACCTCGTGGTAATGAGACCATAACCTCAATCACCTGTGTGTCCATCTGGGGAGTCAATATGAGAGTCAAGTTTTCACTAACTTCCCCTCTGTTGGGCAATGATTTCCACGCCCTTATAGCAATCTGATTCACCTGCTCAAACACTTGCAGTGGATATCCTGTCTGTTGTTGTGCAAATCGACCTTGACCAAGCAGCATATCCCTATCCCATGCTGGATTTCCTGCAACAGCTTTAGCAGCTGCCTGCTCATTTGCAAATTCAATAAGGAAGGCTTTCCAATCTAAATACTGCCCAGGTGAAAGGCATGCCTTCACCAAGCCTGCCCAATCTGACTGCGTCATACAGTGTCTATTCAAGGCCTCTACTTGAGCCACAGTATAGGAAGCACTTAAGCTGTATGTCCGCACGGACTCAGCCAAATTCCTAATTACTTTGAAATCTAGAGGCTCATGATATCTCAGCCCTGCTTGGTCGGTGAAAATAGGACATCCCAGCAAGGAGAATCTATCCTCTCTCCAAACCTCCGGACAGAAGGTCCACCTATAGGTGGCTGCTGAGGAGGCATAGGGAGGAGGCGCAGAAGCTAATTCGCCTTCCTCCTCCGCCTCGGCTCTTTTATTTTGTCCTTTCTGTCCACCTGATAACACTGTGTCTCCTTTCTTTTTCTTTTTTCTTTTTAAGCCCTTCTCCTTTTCTGACATACTTTCTTGTTGCTCTATAAGGATTTTCTGACCTGTCTTGACTGCCTCTCGATTCAAACAGTAACAGAGTCCATATATCAGAACAAACAAGACCAAAACTATCAGACCTACCCACAAAGGGTCAATGGGAGAAAAAAGCATAACTACACAGCGAGGATCTATTGATCACTAAACTGAGGTTATCATAGTTCCTTGACTTGTCCCAAAACCGTGAACCTTAACTTGTCCCCATAGTTTATCTTTTACTTTGTGCCTGCTTCCTGGCAGGCAACTTTATGCTTGCCTCTATTTTATCCGAGGTTCTTCCTAAACTCCTGGGGTCGCAAGTTTCACTCACCGTGAACTTACCCTGCCTGCAACCACTGACTGATGAAAGTTCTGAACTCGGTGGAGGAGTCGGGTCCCCATACGGGCCATCAATTGTCGCGTCCGCTTTCGACCAGCAAGAACAACACGACCACCAGTCCTTCTAACAGCAGTTTATTCAGTCTTCATCTTTCTTTTTTCTCTTCATCTATATCCCCCTTTAACCTGGGGATCAATTTGGGAGACTTACCAGTACCGTTCCCCAGCTGAAGAGTTCTGAATCCACGCTGGATCCTTCTTAACAGTCTGTTTTATGGGAACCTTTATTAACCGCTCCTTCCCCGTGATGCAGTTCTGAATCCTCCCTGTAGGAGGGGGTCTTTGCTCGTGCCTGAAGATGTTTCTTGTCCCGGGTTTCGGCACCACTTCTTGCGCGTGCCCAACTGGCCAGGAAGAACTACGCTGCAACAGGATCCTTCTGCACACGTTTATTCAGTCCTGTTTCTTCTTGTTTATATCTCCCTTATTTATATCTCCCTTGTTTATATCTCCCCCGAACCCTGGGCCTCTCACTCTTTTATACTCTCAGTTCCCATCCACACACAGCAGGCCACGCCACCTCACCAGGCACGCAGCTTCAGTTAATCAGGGCAGCAGGGGCATGTCTCCATCAAAATGGATTCACCAGTATCCTGGTACACCTGCACAGCTCTCATGATGTTTGTGGCTTATATGAGGAAGTCAGGTGCAAATCATATGACTTAGCTGCAGTCCCTGGCGCCTTTGGGACTGCCGCCACGCCTGCTCCCCACAGACAGACAGACAGACAGACAGACAGACAAATACACCCTTTACTGATTCTATGTAATGTTGCTCATACATAAAGTTTTATGGCTGACTATTTGGATAATCTCTCAGGGGCCCTGTTCTTGGAGAAAACAGATTTCCTGCTTGAAGAAGTTCCTCTGAGGTACGCAAGGCCCTGTGAAATTTCCCTCATCCATGTTGTCATGGTCATAGTGTTGTCATTATGTAGGTCTTGTTTAGGCAACTCTATTGTTGAGATTTCACCATCTCAGTTTCCCTGTTTGTCCAGAAGACAATATGAGCAGTAGGTGCCCTAGTTCCCTGGCTCTTATGGTCTTTCCATCTCCTCTTCAATGGTGTTCCCTAAGCATTAGGTGTAGGGGTGGCATTGTAAATGTGTTCATTGGTGTGTTTTAATCAGGTGTGGTTAATAATCTCCATCTATTACGACCTTCTTTGATGAAGGTTGAGAGCTGCACTTATCTGTGGCTATAAGTATTTAGAATACAGTTAGAAATTATATTGGTTAGGGAAATGGTAGTTGTAGTAGTTCTTCTCTAGTTCTATGACCTCTTCAGCCTTGGGTAGTTGGCAGACTCAATGATAGGAGACTCAAATTCCCTTATTGGACTTAATTAGCCTTACATTCAATGAGATGGTTATTGGTTACTTCCAAGATAAAAGTACCACTATTGCATCATTGGGGATATGTTGCTTAGCTGTTTATTATGGTGTACAGGGCTAATAGCTAGGTAGGACTATTTATTGCTTTTCTCCATTAGCAGCTTGCATATCATCTTCAAATATCATGAGAGATAGTTCTCAGGAAGGAGGCTTCAAGGCCAGTTCCTGTTATATTCCTCCAAGTCTTATGTCTGAAGTTTGTAGTGTCTTTAGCACTGGGGTCTTACCTTAGGTTCTGTGACTTTCTTCTTGTGAAGACATGTAGGATGGCATTTTATGCTTTTGTAACTTACTTCTCATCACTTTGACCAAAATTCCTGATGTAGGCAACTGAAGAAAAATAGTTTATACTGGTTCACAGGTACAGTTACAAGTCACAGTCTCTCATGGTGGGGAACACATTTCCAGGAGTAGCTGAATTTATTGTGCCAGGAGCTCTAGGAAGTGACTATGCACATCACAGCAGGCAGGACGTGAAGAAATCTAGCTGTAGCTAGTGGTAGGTAAATCTTCAAAGATCTGCTCATAGATCTACCTTACAGCCTATGATTGCTGCCTCAAGCTGGAGACTGAGCATTTACAATGTGAGTCTATGGAGAACATTTCATTTCAGAATTTGAACCATGCATTCTTCTCCAGGTCTCCAAAGGCTCATGATTCTTTTGTAATGCAAAATACACCTAGCCTAGTGTTGATGGATCCAGCAGTTTTAATATACCAATTAAAATTTCAAAAGTTTCAAATCTCTTTTGACAAGATGCTTAGCTATGATGCAACATAAAACAATAAAAGAAGTTACATACTTGCAATATAAAATATACACCATAAATTTTTCTAATCTAAAATTGAGGAGCAGTAATAGTTCCAAGAAAGACTGTATCAAACTAATGTCAAACCCTGCAGCTACATATCTGGACCTGTGGTGGCTCAACCAAACAGTAATAGGGTTAGGTAGCCTGCTTCCATCACTGTGCCATTTGTCTCTCTCATGGACTAACTCCAGTTGGTGCCTGCCACATGACAGGTGGATGTCCTATACTTCTGACATCTCTAACATTCTTAACTGTCTCTGCTGATCATACAATGTAACATTCACAGGCTCCAGGAATTGGAACCTGCTATCTTTATCAGACCACTATACCATAAAACTACAGTATAAGTGTTGAACATCTATAGATCTGTATTTTTAAATGTTTTTCTTAGTTTAAATAAAGACTCCATTTGTTTAGGTTCTAATTTTTGAAAGGAAACCTTTCTTTATAACTTTCTTAATTTTTATTTATTCTGGTTTTAATGATTTCATTATTCTCTATCCTAAGTTATCACTAATTTTTCTTTTTTTCTTTATGATGATTTACTTTCTCTTCCCTGGTTTTTGGAGACAACAATTGAATTCTCAAAGTGACTTCTTTGTTTCAGTTAAATTACTTGAGTTTTCAGTACTTAAAAAAAAAATCTAGTTTTTTTTTTTTTTGAGGGATGTGGAGATAGTTTGTTGGGCAAGTTTGGGGACTTGAGTTTAGCCATAGATCCCATGTCAAAATGTTGCTAGTGATATGGACTTGTAACCCTAGCACCAGGGAGGTGGTCGCTTGTGGATAGCAGGGGTTCATTAGCTAGAGAGCCCAGATGAATAAGTGAGCTCAAGGTCCCCTATCTTAAAAATACAAGGTTCCCAAGGAATGAGACAAAACATCTAGGAAATTTGGGATACTATAAAAAGAACTAACAAAGAATAATAGGAATAGAAGAAGGTGAAGAGCCCCAGCTCCAAGGATCAGAAAATATTTTCAACAAAATCATAGAAGAAAAATTTCCCAATCTAGAGAAAGAAATGTATATAAACATACAAGAAGCTTACAGAACACCAATTAGACTGGACCAGAAAAGAAAATCCTCCCACCACATAATAATCATAAAACAAAATCTACAGAACAAAGAATCTTTAAAGCTGCAAGGAAAAGTGTTCAGGTAACATGCAAGGGCAGACCTATTAGAATTATATCTGACTCTTCAATAGAGACTCCAAAACCTCGAAGGGGCTTATATCTTGTAATGCCAACTTAGACTACTATACCCAGCAAAATTCTCAATTTCTGTAGATGGAGAAAACAAGAAAATCTGAATTTAAACAAATCCAGCTCTACAGAAAATACCATAAGAGAAACTCTGAACCCAGGAAAACTCCAACTACATTCAACATAAACACACACACACACACACACACACACACACACACACATCACCAATATAAAATTAACAGGAATTAACAATCACTGGTCATTAATATCTCTCAACATCAATGGACTCAATAAAAAAGCAGGCTTGCTGGGCATTTTTTTGTTTTAAGTTTTTTTTTTCTTAAAAATATTTATTTTAGCCAGGCAGTGGTGGTGCACACCTTTAATTCCAGCACTTGGGAGGCAGAGGCAGGTGGATTTCTGAGTTTGAGGCCTGAATGGTCTACAGAGTGAGTTCCAGGACAGCCAGGGCTATACAGAGAAACCCTGTCTCGAAAAAGAAAAATCAAAAACCAAAAACCAAACAAACAAAAAGGCTCACAGAATGAATGTGACAACAGGATCCACCATTCTGTGTACAAGAAATATACCTAAGTAATAAAGATAGACATTACCTCAGAGTGAAGGGCTGGAAAAAGTTTTCCAAGCAAACAGACCCAAGAAGCAAGCTGAAGTAGCCATTCTAATATCTAACAGAATAGACTTTCCACCAAAATTAATCAAAAGAGATAGGGAAGGACACTTCAGACCCACCAAAGGAAAAAAAAAATCTAACAATATGATATCCCAATTATGAACATATATGCTCCATACACAAGGATATGGATATAAAAGAAACAGTTAAATCTTAAATCACATATTGAAGCACACACATCAATAGTGGGAGTCTTCAGCACCCCAATCTCACCAATAGACAGGACATCCATACAAAAACTAGACAGAGAAATAATGAAATTCACTTATGTTATGAATCAGATGGCCCTAACAGACATTTACAGAATATTTCATCCAAACACAAACAAATATACATTCTCAGCACCTTCTGAATCTTTTTCTAAAACTGACCAGATAGTTGGTCATAAAGCAAGCCCCAGTTGATACAACATGATTGAAATATCACTTTGTATCTTAATAGACCACTATAGATTAAAGCTGGACTTTAACAACAACAGAAACACCAGAAAGCCTATAGAAACTCATAGAAACTGAACAACTCTCTACTCAATAATCTTTGGGTCAGGGAAGAAATAAAGGAAAAATTAAAGACTTTATAGAATTTAATGAAAATGAAGACAAAACATACCCAAATATAGGACACAATAAAAGCATTGCTAAAAGGAAAGTTTATAGCACTAAGTGTCTCCATAAAGCTGTTAGACAGTTTTCATACCTACAATTTAAAAGTGGACCTGAAAGCCGTAGAGAGAGAGAAAAAGAAGCTATATACACCAAATAGGAGCAGAAGGCGGGAAATAATCAAAATCATGGCTGAGGTCAATCAGTAAAACTAAGAGCAACCTTCTGGCTTGCACATGCGCCAGGGGTCTGGTTCTTCACCCACTCTGTCCACACCCAGAGGCAGCTTGTTCCTTTGACCCCCCAGGTCCTCTGATACACATAGGATCTTAGATGAGACTCCAACCCATATAATACCCTGCATAACTGGGATCCCCCCAGTACCCAGGGGACACAGGAACCCCTGCCCAGCCAGAGGTGCTTGTTCCTTCCAGTTTGTACCTGTGCTCAGGAGCATACCCTGGGTTGGTTCTGGATCTCCAAACTACTCTGCCCACACCCAGAGGTAGCTTGACCCCCAGGATCTCTAATGCACCTAGGATCTCAGGATCACTGGGTCACAGGATAAGAGGATCACAGAGACAGTTGGAACCCTAGGAGTTCTGACACAAACAGGATCATAGGCTCACAGGTTCATAGGCTCACAGGTTCATAGTCTCACAGGCTCACAGGCTCACAGAAAGGACAGGCTCCAATCAAAGATAGCA